>NW_020174712.1:5441700-5507562 GCF_003031525.2 Neophocaena asiaeorientalis asiaeorientalis | reverse complement strand
TATATATATATATATATAAATCTGTGGCATTTTAGTGCCTCTGAGCTCAATGACTTGAAAACAACTTAGTGCTACTTACAAAAATATTAGACAGCAATCATTTACCATGGAAATAAAATAATAACTTTGCAGCAATGGCTTTGTATTTGTATGAGACCATTTGGAGGCTGGAGAATCATTTTCCACATATGAAACATTTTGCTCATTAATGGAAAACATTTGATTCATTGCACATCATAGACCTTTTGGCATTTTGTGTTAGACAAATAAACTTAGGCTCAATTTGACGGAGGGAAAGTTACGTGTAGAGATGCTACTTATGATCAAGTGTGACTGGTACCATAAGGAACAATAATTTGTCAACCTCAGTAAGAATTAAAAACTCTAGGCTATTAATTCTGAAACGTGACAGGACTTGTATTACACGTTGCTTAGAAATATGGTTGATCAAGTTGATAGGAAGATAGGATTTAAACATCAATGGCTCCTCTGTAGCTTTCATTTTGATATTTTATGAACAATGTTTCTTCTTTGGAATTTTCAACCTGCTCTTGAAAGCTACAGCATCTATTTTCCTATCTGTATATTGCTAACGTATTTATTAATTCAACAAATGTGTATTAACTTCCTACTATGGATCTGGCTTTATGCCGATGATAAAAGCATTGCATATGCTGCAGTTACTCTGGAAGTTTGATGTTCTCATTACAGTTTACAGTTCAGGGCAGATATTTGGGTTGCCACGGACGTATTTTCATATCTAAAAATGGCAGTTGCTTCATTTCTGTACCATAATTTATGCTCAAGGTAGTTTTGTTGCCAGATGATCTGAAATTTAATTATCCATGAGTTGTGCATGTAAATATTTAATAACTTGTCCAGTACTATCACATTTGTATTATTATAAAATTATATGTTTGATAATTAATGATATAATTTCTAAAGTTGGGGGCTTTCTTTTCCTTTTCTAATGTGGGAAAATGAATTTAAATATACTACTCTTTCAAAAATCTATAAAAATGCTTTGATATAGAAAAAAAGTCTTACTAAAGTCACTTTCTCTCTCCCACCTACAAGTGTGTAGCCAATGTTGGGTCTAGCTTGCTCATAAGTGGGGTTCTATTTCCCTTTTATACACTCTTGCATTCTGAAATCTGCTTTATTTACACTAGTTCTTCTAAGTCTGGCATTCTATTCAAGTATAGTTTGAAGTCACTCACACACGGTCTGGGCATGATGCTCAAATTTGATCTTTTTATTATATATTAATAAAAACCAGAATGTGGGTATGCTTCATTACTCTAGGAAAAAAGGGACTTGTTCAACAAAGCTTGATGATATTGCTATTTCAAATCATTTTGGTTCACTTATTAAATATAAAGGCAACTTGTAAACTTGTTTATGTGAGAGGAATAGGTACTAATATTTGATTTAAAATATTTCAGAATGCAAGTTTACCCTCTGTATTTTTTTTTAATATTCATACATCAACGTTTCTTTTTTTTTAAATAATTAGTTATTTATTTTTGGCTGTGTTGGGTCTTCATTTCTGTGCAAGGGCTTTCTCCAGTTGCGGCAAGCGGGGGCCACTCTTCATCACGGTGCACGGGCCTCTCACTATCGCGGCCTCTCTTGTTGCGGAGCACAGGCTCCAGACGCGCAAGCTCAGTAGTTGTGGCTCACAGGCCTAGTTGCTCCGCGGCATGTGGGATCCTCCCAGACCAGGGCTCAAACCCGTGTCCCCTGCATTGGCAGGCAGATTCTCAACCACTGCGCCACCAGGGGAGCCCTATCCTCTGTATTTTAAATTTTCATATTGTAGACTGCATACTGATTTGAACTATCAGGGTACAAAACATAGTTCTTATCTGTGATGCTTTGACTTATTTTTCAAGTCTTGAAGATTTCTTTCTATAATTTTAGGCAACAGGTTTACTCTGCTTATTCTCCCTAAGAATAGATAAAATGTCCTCTTATTAATTTTCTGTATCTGAGGGCAAGTCTGATTTTAGATAGTCCAAAGAAGCATAACACGGCTAGCAACTGATAAAACCAGTGAATTTTGTAGGTTTATAGGTGTAGTCCAACTCTGTCCTCTACTTGTGAGTAAAATATAATAAATGAGCATAGCCAAACCTGGGTTCAAATCCCTGCTTTTCACATATCAGTTGTCTGATTTTGATCAAGTTACTGAGTCTGCATGATCGTCTGTTTCCTAATTCATTAAATGGGCTTGATAGTTCCTATAAAATCTCTGCACATAAGTGACTAAAACTTTCTCTATTCTGATAGTCTCTGTGCAATACCCTAGCTGTAGGTTGGCACACATTTTCTCTGTTTTGAGTAATCTTGTGCAACTTGGAATCGAATTTTGACTCAAGAAGGACATTTAGAATAGGGAGTAAAGGATAATTCTTTTCCCATTTGTGTCAAGAAGTTCCTATTTCTTGTGTCCTAATGTAGGCAGAAAAGAGAGGCCTAAGACCACCATTTTGAAATAATGTGGTAGAATACTTTAGAATCTGGGGATTCCAGGATAAAATATGGATTGAAGACATTAGTGCCTTAAAGAAGTGAAGGAACTCATGGCTATGAGTGTCCCCCAACCCCAGATCTTCTCTCCTTCCAGGGGCTCATTGAAGGTGAACAACATCCACGAGCTCCTCAGTACCTACGTGGAGTCGGATGCCACTACTGGCCTTGACCATACAACCTTGATTCTGTCTTTTAAAAATATAACTGGTAATCCATATTTTTACCACATGTTTACAGAGCCACTGATTACCTTTGTATAAGCATGCTCATAAGTAAAATGTTTTGGTTGAAATTTAATTCATTCAAACTATTGAGACTACCTTTATGCTTACTGCACTGATGCATAGCTTATAATTTGGAAGTTCTGAGTTCACTCTATTTAACTCTGAGACATGAACATCTTTTAGTTCTGTTGAGTGTTGCTGAGAAAGGAAAAGACATGGTGTGTATCCTGGGCAGGGTATGTATCATGAAGACTAATTCTGATCAGTGTAAAATAGACAGTCATGGAAAGCTTCATGGAGATGAATGCAAGGACATATCACCCTGTTATTAAAACAATTCTTGGAGAAATAGTTTCTGTTGTTTGAGAGGTAATGAATGCCTCAGCAGTTTCACCCATTCAGTTTTTACCAAAATTGTTCTTTGCTTCTAGGCCAAACTTCTTCCCATATCAAAAAGGTCTTAGAGCAGGAAAGTGGTATTAAATACCCAGGTTAAGACCAAAGAATAGTTGGCATTAACAAAGTGTGAATTGGTGTGGATAAATTCCTGGCATTTGTGCTCAATCTTAAATGTAACTGGATCACTCTAGAAATACGACTGGAGAGCATAAGAAAGAGGAATCTGGCCAGAGCCACATTTTAGCATGGGTATGTCAGAAATAACATAAGCACAGGCTTTTGTACAAGATGGTATTTCATTGTTTGGACATCTGGATTTGCTGGAAACATGCATTTGTGGGAAATATATGGGAACATTTCATTTTGATAAGTAAGGAAATACTGCAGTGGAGATTTAGTATTCTTATTTATTTGTCTGTGCTATTTTCTTTCAGCAGTAACAATGTTTCGCTTTTTCTTTGCTTATGTTAGGGGAGAAAAGACTCAAGCTTTATACAATCTCACTTGCTTTTACATTTTAACAAGCTAGAAAACAAACTAGGAAGCCACATACATTATTTCTGCATGTTTCCAACTGTGTGGAAAACTAGTATTTTGAAAGTTCAGGATATTACACATAAATAAACATACCTCATTCATCTCACAGGTAATGCTGATGTCTCTTTGGGTAAATGATTTGATCAGGCAGTAAAGCAATAGACAAAACATTTGCTTTTGAAATATTGTTCTAAGCTGCTATTTCTCTTTGCTAAGGTACTGTTTTAACAAAATATTTCTAATTTAAATTCTGAACACTCATTTTTCTAAAGTATTGAAATGTTTCTCTAGTCCATTCTGTGTCTATAGGTGGCAGTGATCCTTCATTGTTGCAGTGATGTGGATTTAAATGTGCTGAATTGTAAATGGAAGGCAAATTTATGAGATGCAGGCAAATCTCAGGAGTCCATTTTCAAGTAGATTCATCTAGTTTTATGAAAGTATGAGCTTATGCTGATCAAAATGTTGTTATGAATAAGGGTAAACTTCAGTTGCCAGCTTTCAGTGTAATGTAAGTCGGCCCTTCTTTCTGATCTTGAGCCATGGTAGACTTCTGATGGGGGATGTGGGATGGGGGATCATCAGCTCTTCTTAGTATACCGAAAGCAAAATAACTACACATTGAGCAACATGTTTCCCATACCCCTGCTCCAGGAGGTCACAGATGGCTAAGCATTAGTGTAGAGTAAAGCCTTTTTTGTTGTTGTTGATATGTAGAATATACTAGGAGAAAACATGGTATTTGTCTTTTATAAAATTTGAAGTTTCATGAGTGCCATGATTCTACAGCTACTTCAAGGAGGACTTGTTACAACACTGGTGTTTTGGGGTTTGTTTGTTTTTTCTTTCTTTTGGCTGTGCCATGCAGCATGTGGGATCTTAGTTCCTTGACCAGGGATGGAAGCTGCACCCCCTGCAGTGAAAGCACGGAGTCCTAACCACTGGACCACCAGGGAGTTCCGACAACACTGGTGTTGATGTTCCATATATTTCTGTTTTCAAGGAAACCCTAGTTTAATATTCAGCATAATAGAAGCCATTGATTAGAGAGATTTGTTTAACATTTAATTTTCTAAAGAATTTTCCTTGTTGTTAGGGAACCAAAACTATACAGGACTTGTGGAGTAGCATTTTCTTTAATTAACCAACTGGAGCTCATGACTATGTGTTGGATTAGCTAGGAGTAATAGTAACTGACCACATTTGGTGCATTCTTACAAAGTATCAGCCAGTCTTCTAAGGTCTTCAGATTATTTGATTAATTTAAATCCATATAATAACTCTGCTATTTTCCACCGATTCTATGCTGCATACTTTAAAACTTTTGTACTGTTTTAAAGTCAGGGTATGTCTTAAGATTGATGATTTCTTACAATTGCTATCCATGGGACAGCAGTTAAGATGGTATTTGTTATTACCTGCACATGTGAAAACATCAAAATCACCAGTCTTAAAACATGCAGAAGAGATGTCAGGAGCTAGGAAGGAAATCCCAGGGACAGTAAATAAAGCACTATTTAACTCCTAAGCGCCACATGGTTGTTGGTGGGTAACGGGGGAATGGTGAGCCACACAGGTTGAGCAGCATTCCTAAAGCCGAGCCAGCGTAGGCTGGTTCTGTAACTGTAAAGCCGGATGAGGGGCCCAGCACCAGTGGTGTTTAGTTGGGTTTATGTGAAGAAGTGCTGTACCATTAACACTTCTGATAGCACAGTGGACAATGCTATAAGGAAAAACTCAGACATTGACAAATCTGATGCAAGGACTGGTTTGGAAAAGTTTGAATCTGAATATGGAAAAGTCTTAGCAATTTCTAATTCCAATTTATGATGCTTATATTTTCCTCTTTATATACGCATGAAACTGGTATATAATTTAAAATGCATAGTTAATTCTAAAAGTGTTTTCAATAAGCGTACAAAATAAAATTCATAGCATTAAGAGCTTTCTGTCATATTTTAATTGTCTCTGGTTTTCCTTGCCAGTGGTGTTTAAACTTTTGTCTAACTACTGGGAGCTTTTTAGATTTGATATCAACAGTATTATTATCTTTTATATAGATGAGGAAATTGTGACACAGTAAGTGACAGAACTAGAATTTAGATTAAGCCTCTTTCTGCATATGATACCTTTATACCATACTGTTTCTGGTGAAGTGATTACAGAAAAATTATAACATGTTTTATTAAAGCATTTTAGTGAAGTTGTTAAAAGACATTTTCAAAATTCTGTTCTTCCCTTTTCTGAATTCCTGTCTCAGACCATGTTACTAGGCACTTCTCTCCCCCTAAAGAGAAGCTAAAAAATAAGTTTTCATCCTTTTATCTACACCTCTGTGGTTCCTTCCTTTTCAAGTTCACTGAAGCAAGTTTAGTCAGAGAATCCAACTCAGAATAGAAATTGGAGGGAGCCCATTTTTGCTGCCAGACCAAGTTGCCCTCTAATCCAGAAACTATATTACTAAGGCAGACACTGTATTTTAACTCCCCTCTGGCTCCTGTACAGAAACTCCACGTATGGTTGCACAGGTTGTGTCTATTCTTAATTGGTTCTGCTCCTCTATCTATTTTTAATCAGTTGGAAATCTACAGGGGAATGTGGCTGAAGGATTAATTACTTCCAATCTCCCAACATATTTGCCTTTCTAAATCCATGTCAGAAAAACAAAGATATTTCATTCTATATTCATTAAAAAACTATGAAGAGAAGGTAAACCATCTTTCATTTTATATTATTCTTATGAAATATGACTTACAGATAACAGGTTAAAATGAAAATTGTTCCTTGGGATCTTTATATCTTGTGAATGTGAAATATTAGAAATCAATTCACTTTTTGTGATCTTCAAAGCCAGACATAAAACCAAGTTTTTATCTCTACAGTATTTTTCATTTCAGTGTAATATGAAGATTTGATTTCACCCAGGTATATGGCCTGAAAAAGGAAGTACAGAAGCTATCAAATATATTGCATCGGGTTAATCTAAAATCCAACCTTTTTTTTTTTTCCAGGATAGCTTTACTCCAAAATTTTTAAAACAGAATCTTATAATCAGTGATCATTACTTTTGAGTATCACCTTTCTCTTTCATCTTTTACAAACGAGTTGGGAAGCATGATATTCTGCTTTTCATTAAAACATACACACACACGCGCGCACGCACACACACACACACACACACACACCCTTTATTTTAGCCCTAGAGCTATGAGGCAACACGTTTGGTAGAAATATTTAGTATGCAATAAACAATATTATCACAGTTATATGTTGAAATTAAAGGAAAGAGTACATATACATGGAAATTCAAATTGATGACTTACATCAATTGCAACTGAAAGTTGGCAAATGGGGCCCTTGTATTCGTGGCTGACAGTCCTGTGGTTTTATAGCAAGTGACCTTTCACATGATTTTCCATTATTCTTAGGCGTCGCTCACAGTTTATTAATGGAGAAAAATAGTTGTTTCTTACTATGAATTCAGTATCTGCCATTTATTAAATTCCATTTATTAATGGCAGATTCATAATTCATTATATTTTTCTTCCATTATTTAAAAACTAACTTTCAGGAGAAAATAATGCCAATGCAGTCTTTTATTTTGTTTTATTCTCAGAAATCATTTAACATATGTTTATAAAATTTATATTAAACACAGAATATTACTATGGAAATACTACTATAGAAAAAAAACTGAATGAGTAAGTAAATGGAAAACTTCTATTAGGCAATCTATACATTTGATGAAATCTACAAAGCATTAAATAAAGTGACTTATTATTTTGTGAATTATTAACAGTAAGGTCAAGGCCTTTCTTAAAGGGACATGAAGATAGGAACATTTGATGAAAATTAGAGTGGAGAGTTATTTGATCAGTGTTGCTATTTATGGGAGGAAAACAGGCTCCTCAATTGCTTTCTGTACAACTATGTCTTTCTTTAATATTATAGAAATTTTATAGTTTAATTGAAATGGCATGTAAGGAAGACTTGATACTCTTTCCTCCTAAAAAAGTCCTACCCTATTCATCAAAGACACAAAGCAAGTTTATCATGTAAGGATGCAGTTTTTCATGAGTACAAAATCCTATGATTTTTAAAAGAAAATTGACATAATCATGTGCTTTTAATTGTTGGCCCATCATACAGACAATGTAGTTTGGGATTTGAGCTGAATTCTACCTTCAGCAGCCCTTCCTTTTATCTGGGAGTGTGATGAAAGATAATAACTCTAAAATCACACATTTACATTGCAGCCTTGTGACTTTTTAATTTGAGATGCATGTTGTATATTGGTTATCAAGTGGTTAGTGAAATATCTGGCTCAGATTAACAGTGAGGCTGGATGTTCGAGTTTTGCTACTCGGTAGGGACTTCACGTATCTCTTTGCTTTTGAGTACATTTTCTGTGATTTTCAGCATGTACTCCATCTCTGTTCTCTCAGTCTTATCCCTTTTCTCTAACAAATTTGGATCCAAATTTGGTAGATTGACATGTTTTACCTTCTAGCAGTGGTTCCACAGCCTTAGAAGAGGTGTATGTGCACGTTGGATGAAGAATTTGCATTTTTATTAAATAATGGGGAGGACATGTGTGGGTGGTGTGCTACTTTGCAGATAAGAATAAAAAGGCATTAATCATCTAGTGGCCCAAGGGCCAGAGTTTTATCACTCATCATTATTTAGGATCTTGTATTGTGCTTCCAGGAATATCTGGAGAATTGAGCAGATCTAACTGAGAGAAAAGTATCATATGGGAATATTGATAAACAACACTTTCACAGTACCATCCATTCATGAGTGTTTCTGATAGACTGAAGATTTGATACTTTCTGGGAGCTTCATCCATCCTAGGAATTTTATCTTAGGAGAATGTGCTCTGAACAAGGGGTATAATTAGTATTAGCCTTGGATAGAAAGCACTTTAGCCAAAGTCACGCTAACACTCAGTTTGAAAGTAGATAAGATTCAAGTTAAATATGAACCAAATGCCTCTGTCAACAATCCTAATACTGTTTTTGAATATTCTGATTTGTTAGTGTCCCATGTTGAAATTAGGGCTTGCTTGCACATGGTTTATGGTAGACGAACCACAAAGATTTCATTTAAGTAAACACATCAATTTCCAACTCTCTTCTATTAACAGCTGATAACAGACATCATGTATTTTGGCTAACGCTCATTGTTATTATTGATGCATTCTTTGGGAGTGTAAAAGCAGATAATGCCGAAAGCAGTTTGAATTTTCTCATACAGTCCTTGTTTCACGTCAACTGCCTCTAATTGTCATTTTATTCAAATTATTGGTCCCTTTAGGAATAGCTACAAAGGGTCAGTGAAATTGATTCAGAAATATCTTGGATCTGGAAGCTTCTTTGAGCTCAACATGACTAAGTCCCCTCACCCCTAATTTGTCTGGTTAATATAATTATTTTCCAAGAGTCTGATAGTGGACTTTTCCAAAAATATACACTCTACAATTTTTGCAAAAAAATTAAACATATAATATTTGTCATCAGCTGCAGAGTTTGTTTCTTCAACAATTAAAAACTATATTCAAAATATAGTATATTTTATGATCTGGTGAAGTGATATGTTTTTCATTACTGAGGAGAATCCCTGGATTTTCAGAAACTCAGTCTAAACATATAAAACTTGTCTTTGAAAATCCATTACAGACTCTAAAATGAAGTTTCTCCCCTGGAGAAGAGCCTAATACGTAGATCATATGAGCCATCATGTGGAGATTTTCATCAAGGCAATAAAAAACTTGAAGTTTACATTTTTGGGTTCTAGAAACAATTGCAGTCTACCTATTTATAGACTGTGTGACCATAAGTGACCTATTTAATTATTGGTGAGGATAACTTATCCATTTAGGATCCTTACTGAGGGTCCCTTTTCTTTTCACAGACACTGCCTTTGATTTATTAGGTGGTATTTTATTACCATTGAATGTACTTATGTATTCTTTTCATTAGAACTAAAATATACTGATTTCTTCTGAAAATGTCCTGCTCATTATTAGCCACAATTTGTAGCTAATGCATTTCCTCTCCACCACCAATAGGGGAAAGAGTTGGAATAGAAACAGCTTCAATGCTTATTGTGTTAGAAGCAAAAAGTTGAATACGGTTTTACATTTGTTCATGAAGAAATACTTTGGGGAAATCATTGCACCAGTCTATATCTGATGCTCTTTCTGGGGAAAATTCTATTGGGCAAAGACAGAAGGGAAGTAGTAATCAATATGTATATATTGATATATCAGATTTGACTATAAAATATTTGTTTTATAGGCATTGAGACTTTTTTCTCACCTTAAGAATGTTACTTCTTTTAAACTTGTTTTGTTTCTTTTATCATTCTTCATTCACATCTATGATTGGGCCTCTACCTGACCTCTAGTTTTTCAGTGACTCTTCTTTCATTTCCTTAGGGTGTGCTTAGTTGTTTTTTACAGAATCTAAATTCTAACATAACGTTTCTCCTTAACACCCTTCGTGACTCCTCATAGCCTTTAGGCTCAGTTCTATTTCCCTCTCTCAGGTCTTCCACAAGAACTTGGGGGTTTTGATGAGTTTCTCCCTATGGTGTTTACTCACCATTCTCTAGACCTGCACAAGTAGAGAGTCTGTTATGTTAGCAAGAACATGAACTTGTGATAATGTCACCTGCATTTTAATATGAATCTCAGACTTCCTGAGAGTATTTCTCTTCTTATCATAACTATGTTTAAAAGTAATCTACTCAAATGCAATCTCTTTCCAAGGATTTCCTAATCTCTGCAACAGGAAATTATTTCTCCTTCATGGTTTCATATGGTTCCTAGTTTCTGGCACTTCATTCATTAATTTGTTCATCCATTCATTCATTTATTCAACAAGTACTCTAAGTGGCAGACCTGTTCTAGGCCTCAGAGATATAGTGAAAAATAAAAATAACAAAAAGATTAGTATCAAATAAGTTAGTAAAATACAGGTGTACAATTTACTGGAAGATGATAAGTACAATGGAGAAAAATACACCAGAAAGGAGTGCTGGGGTAAGAGACTAGGGAGTGGGCTGCCAGGACTTGGTCACAAAAGGTCTCACTGAAAATGTGACAGTGGAGCAAGGATATTAAGGAGGTGACAGAATGATCCATGTGACTGTCTGGGAGAAAAGCTTCATAGGCAGCAGGTGAAGGTATGACTAGCATGCTGGAGTTGCTCAGAGGAGCCCATAGAGGACCGAGCAGGTGTGACTTTGTGTTGCGGTTCTGTTCATGCCTTAATGACCCTCATCACTCAAGGAGAAAGAACATATAACATGTTTATATCCCCACAGTTCCAGGAAAAAAAGTTGGTATTTAATGTATGTTTGCTTGAAGTCTAACTATAGGGGCTTGGGGAACTTTGAGAATCAGTATTCCACGCATACACCTAAAATACAGAAAAATTAGAAGGAAAGAAGGAAGCTTCTGTGTAATAGATCTTTTTGCACAGATTCTTTCTTTTTTCTAAAGACATTTGCTTCCCATTCTTTGTTTTTTTGGTACATGGATTCTGAGTACCAGCTATCTCCCAAGCCTGCATTAATTTACAGATTATCTCATTTAATTTTTGCATGAACCTTGAACATTTGACTGTAAAGGTCAAGCCAAGCAACAAATGGTCTGGTGTTGACAACATGTTAACATGTACTATCAGGTACAGTTGAAACAGTAATCTTTCTGTAGAAGGACAGGCAAATTGGGGGATGTTTAATCAATGCTCAAATTGAGGTTAATTTCCAGAATCTGTTAAACAGAAGCAACTGGATAAAATGATCATCAAGATTCCAGGTGCAAGAAATCAGTATAAAGATTTTTTAAGACTATATAAGGGTCTTAGATATCAGCATGTTTTGCTTTGAAGCAAATAGTGCTGTGGATAGGAAATCTGGGACCATAAAATGAACATCAGGGATTCTAGTAAATGGGAAGCTGAAGTACCCAATGCAGAGAAGAATGTGTATTGGTATAAAATAGAATTGATCCTTAAGCTATTGTAGATGTTATAATCTGAGCCAAAATGTGTCTCACAGTTTGGAATGGAGCAGACAATACAGGTGATTTATATGAGTCCAGAGACAAAGAGCCAAGTAACCCATTACTGTAAAAATGGATTACTAAGGGTTATTAATATTGAGGAAGAGCCACAGCAGTACTTATCCTTGGGAAATAGAGGAGACAATCACTTCTGATTATTTAAAGTGAGTGGAACATATGAGAAGCAGAGCATCGACTCATAAATGGTTTGACATACTTGAGCTGTATCCATTTGAAATAAACTTAATCTGTTTAGATTGGAGCCCCCTTTTTTTTAAGAACTGGCTTCACATAGTTAAGGAGAATGACTGCATATATGTATTTTGTATAGTCATTAAAATGACAGTGGTGGGATAGATGTGGCACAGCCTTCAATAAATGGATTTAACTGTTGGAAAAGGCCAAATGTGGTGATCTTATTCAGTTTCAAGATAAATGAAATCCTCAAAATTTAGTTGCTGTAAGTCCAATGTGTAGGGTGAATTGATTCATATATATATGTTCATATATATATATCAATATGAATTGATTCATATATATATTCATATATATTATATATATATAAAATTTCCTAAGCATATTTTATATTTTCTAGTCTATTTTATCGTCACAACTATTTAGTGATGCCGTGTTATTCTTTTTTTCCCTCTTTCTAGATGAGAAAATAGAATCAGTGTCATCAACTTCTTGCATTCGCTCAGTTATACTTACTGCACACCACTGTATGCAAAGTACCTTGCCATATATTGGGAATAAAATGATGAACAAATTAATCCTTGCCTTTTGAAAATCACAATCTAGTTAGGAATTGGCTTAATTGGCTTGGGATGCTATAACAAAAATGCCATAGACTAGATATCTTACAATATAGTTGATTTCTCACACTTCTGGGGGCTGGAAAATCCAAGATTAAGGTGCTGGCAGATTAGAGGGCATGCTTCCTGGTCATAGACGACCCATTTCTCTCTGTGTGCTCACATGGTGGAAGGGGTAAGGGATTTCTCTGGGGTCTCTTTTTTTAAGGATACGAATCCCATTTATGAGGACTCCATCCTCATGACTTAATCAGCTCCCAAAGGCCCCACCTCCAAATATCATCACAATGGGATTAGGTTTCAACATGTGATTTTTGAAGGAACATACATTGTCTGCAGCAGGGAGGTGGACATGAAATTCATGTATTTGATAGTGATTTCTACAATAATAGAGGCAAATTCCAAATGTCTTAGGAATATAGGGGACTAAACCCTGATACACACAAGCATATAGTTCATGTTAAAAATACTTTACAAAATGCATGCATGAATTGCAGACGTGACCATAGTCTGGGAACTTGAATATCAGCCCTGCAAATAGATGAGGTGAAACTCTCTACATGAACACAGGAGGAAACTAATTTATCAATAAAATGAAAAATAAATTGTGGAGAATAAAGAGATAATTTTCTGTTATTTAATCTTTCTGTGCTCTCTTTCTCATCTGTAAAATAGGAATAACATAGCAACTTCCTCATAAGACTATTGGTAGGATTAATTCATAAATGCAAGTAATTTAAAAATTAATTGTAAATTTATTTTTACCGATAAAGTGTTTAAAACATAGTAAGTACTCCCATGTTAGCTCATGTTATTACTATTACCATAGTTGTTATGCATCTTATTTGCATTTTGGAGGTTTATACATCTTAAAAATTATACATCAATGTAAATATAAATGTAGAAACTGTTCACCCTGACATTGATGTTGAGGCATTTGGTATGGGTGACTACTTTGAGACTCATTTCCAAAACTAAAGTACATGAAAATCTCTACTGTTAATTAGAGTAATTCTTTTGGTTAATAAATTATTTTCTCTAAGATGTGTCAAATATCAATTGTCTGCTGTCCTCCTCTGACTGAGATGTGATGTAATATATGGGAAGACAGTCTAGGGTCCTCAGGGTGACCAGTGCTCCAGCATGTGCCACCTGTGATTACACCAGGGAGTGGCCACGAGTGAGATCACGAGCACCCTGTGCAGTTCAGAGGAATCCACTTAATGATAGCACTGGGCCACACTCAGAATGAGAAATGCCACTGGCTCCCCTTTGTAACTGCCACCCACTTATTGTGCCCTAATAATAGCTAATGACATTTTCAGCCCCCGTCCCAAACCACAGAAAGAAGTTCTGTGTAATAGATTTTTATTGCTTTCATTCCAACAAAGAAATGTGTGTTGTATTGACAGATCTGGGATATAGGGTGTGTTTCTCTTTCTCTCTCAAGAAAGCATCACGGAATTCGTGACTTAGTATTCTCATGTACAAAACAGTAACAATTGTATTTTTCTGTTGCGTTTCAGAGCATCTAAATACTTAGATATGTGTTTTCAAAAATCCATGGAACTCACAGACTTCCTGAGGTTGGGCTGCTAAATAAAGTAGTAACACTTTGAGTTTCTGGGTTTTGTCCAGTTGATGAAAGTTGGTTGGTTTTTTTTCATGATTGCAAACTCCAAGCCTGTTTGTAGAGACAGCCCCAGTTGATGGTAATAATAAATACACTCCATTGTGAAATATGCCAGGAATATCTTTGAGGCAAAGCATGGAATACTCTGACATCGTGATTTTCAAACATCTAAAACAAGTTTTTATGAAAACTGAATGTCTTTTGGATGTTGATACGATTGAATATGAGTATTACATCATTCATTTTCTTTCATGGAACTTTATGGACATGAAGCAGGAGCCATTATTTCAAAAATAAATATTATAACCTAAAGCACAAGGCCACATTGAAAATCGGTGTTTTTGTTGGCTGTATCTTTGACATTTTTGCATTTACACCAGAAACCTAGCTTCAGTTTGAATATCTTTAGAAGATTTTGCAGGATCTAATTATGTGGCAAATAATCTAGCACCCTGAACCCACACTTAATAATGTGTCTTGCATTATTTCTGAAGAGCAGCCAGTGCATTTGAAATATTTAAAGTTGATTAGAGGGGACTGACTCTAGGTTTATAAAATAACAGAATAACAGGTATAAAACTCTCTAATGGGTTTACTAATTTAAATAAAGCAATTAAGCATTTTGGCTATACACAGTCTTTTTAAATTAAATGATGTCAGATTAGTTATGATGCATGTGAAGTAAAAAAACAGACATGAAACAGTGGAGAGAAGGGAAACAAGTGTAGAGGAACGAGAGGAGGTGTGTGATGTATTGCATGTCTACCTTTGCACCTAAGATTTGCTAAGACATTGATGGCTGCTAAAAGGTGTGCTTGACTGACATTTGAAGGTTCCCCTTAATTATAGCTCACTGCTTGCATTCTTATTACTTCTAATGAGCCTGTTGCTCCACAGTATACTCATCATTGCCTATTAGCCAAGTTTTCAATGATCAGGTTTCTCCAGTTCCCTTTGACCTTGGATAATTGAGAATGCTGCATTGTGACTAGATTTAAATGGATATAAGAACAATATAGGCAGTGTTCCTGACTCAGACCTGTGGCGTCCTCAATAATAAGTTAGGAGAAATAATTATCAAGAACCTGGAAATTCTTGTTGACCTGTGACTGTAGGAAAGCCGAGACTGCAGTGATGATTCCTCCATGCTCCACTATTGTAAAATATATTTAAATAATTAAGGAATAAGAATAACAAAATATAGAGTAAGTGCTGCTCCGCGGCATGTGGGATCTTCCCGGACCAGGGCACGAACCCGTGTCCACTGCATGGGCAGGCGGACTCTCAACCACTGTGCCACCAGGGAAGCCCGGTACTTTTACATTTTTATTGTTGCATGTATTTTCTAAACTGAAAATACTATCATCTAAAAAATGATCAACATTTTTCCTTAAATACACATATGCTAATTCCCTCCTTTTTTGTCTTACTCAGTTGGAGAGAGTTCAAGCAACAGTGTTACGTGATTATGGAGAATACAAGTGTGACAGGATGGATTTTGATGCCAAGTGATACACTGGCAGCTAATGCCTGCAGCTTAGAACAGAATGCACCCTGATTCACAGAACTGCCATTTGGTGAGGTCAGTCTCCTTCTCTTAGAGCTTGTTGAGATGTGTGAGCCAGCAAAGTCAGAATTACCCACCCCACACAGTCCTGACTCCCTAGTCAATAAAAGTATGACTAAGGGAGTATTTATGTTTTAGAAATGTAGTGGCCATGAAGAGATGCTATTTTCTCCCTTCAGCTCGCCTTGGAGTTGAGCAAAAAAAAAAAAAAGAAAGGAAAGACTTAGGGTATCTGAACTTTTCACTCTTCCTCTTAGTTGGAGGACAGTGATTATCTCATTTGAATGTTGCTCTGCCATTAAACTAGTTAAGTGTACAGCATTATACAAATGTAGAGAAAGGAGTAGAAGAGAGAGAAGGCAGATCTGAGAGAAGACTTGCTCTTGGACAACCTGCATTCTCACCGTGCATTCAGTGGAAACCACGAAAGGTTGCTGGAGCTTGAGGCACCCTGCTGATCACACAGCAATTATGGTACAGAAAGAGAGAGGCGAAATGGTGACTCTCAGACTAGATATGCCATGTCAAGAGCTAGATCCTCATAACATCCTCTAAAATAACAAATACGGCAAATAAAAGAACTGGGCAATGTTAGCAGAACAGCAATGGCGACTACCAGAGAGAATTCCCACCCTCTTCAGTGGTGATCCCAACGAGACCCATCCTTACTCCTTTATTCCTCTGTCCCATCTGAATACTGGAGTGAGTCATAAATGCTAGAAAGTACTCCTCTCCCCCAAACACATACATGCAAAACAAAAGACATTCCATATTTTGGGTGGGTGGGAAGAGGAAAGAAGAATTTCTAACTAAATGAGTTTGCAATTTTAAAATGAATAGGACTGAGGCTTAAAGAACCCATACCACCTGTAT
Source organism: Neophocaena asiaeorientalis asiaeorientalis (assembly GCF_003031525.2). NCBI lineage: Eukaryota > Metazoa > Chordata > Mammalia > Artiodactyla > Phocoenidae > Neophocaena > Neophocaena asiaeorientalis. The sequence goes on along the minus strand of NW_020174712.1, from coordinate 5,490,908 downwards.
AATCATGAAATCTGACAACAAGTAAAGTGCTTTGTAAGACAGTATTTATGGGAATAAAAAGTTTCATTTTTATACACAAGGAATCAGTTATATATGTTATATGGGTTCTTCATTAGACTGAGCGTACTTTTTTTTTTGGCTGTGTTGAGCGGCATGCGGGATCCTACCTCCCCTACCAGGGATCAAACCCATGCCCCCTTCAGTGGAAGTGTGGAGTCTTAACCACTAGACTGCTGGGGAAGTCCCTAGAGTGAGCATACTTTCTAAGTGTTTCACTTTAAGAATAACCTAGGCTGTGGGTTTGAGAAATAAAGTACATTTTTTTTACCATGTTAAAGACGTATTCTGCCTCTGTCTTCCTCCTGGTGCTGCCTCTTCTCACTACTTCTATGTACTCATTCCCCGCCCCCTAAAATCTAACTTCTAAACTCAACACGTTACCAGATAGCTTTTGCGAAATTCAGCATTACCTCTACCCACATTATTTGTGTTCAGTTCTCATCTTACTTGATCTCTCTTCTATATTTTCTACTGTTGACCACTTTTTTCTTCGATTGAGAGGCTTCTCAGTCTCCCATTTCCCCCTGACCTTTCCAGCTGCTCCTTTTCTGTCTACTTTGTAGGTTCATCATCTTCTAGGCCACTTACTTTTTAGTTATAGAGGGTTTAGTTTTGGACCCTCTTCTCAAATAATTTTCTCTAGTCAATCTCATCCATGGCCATGGCCAATTACCACCCATAGGCAGATGATTCAGAAATGCCTTTCTCCTGCCCAAATCTCTTAAAACTCAAGATTGGAATTATTTTAAAAATATTTTCCACTTATGTCTTTTTCTTTTAATTTCTGACATAATTTCTGGACTTTACCTTCCAGTTCTTCCATTGAATTTTTATTTGGGTAATCCTAACAGCTTATTTTTTATTTTCTGATTATTTTTACATTGTACCATTCTGTTCTCATTGTATGAATGAAATATCTATTTGATCTTATTCTCAGGATAGCATTTCAAGTTTTGTGATGTCCTGTTATATTCTCAGAATTACCTTTTCCTCATCTATTTTCCTGTATTTTGTTTTGATTTTTACTTTTAGTTTTTGGGTTTGCTTGGTTTTTGTTTGGTTTATTTTTTTCTTGTATCTTTTGCTAACTCTGTGTTAGAAACACAAATTAGTTTTCTGTGTTTTGGTTTATTGTTAGGGAGAAGGCAAAAATGCTGGGAAATCCTGTTTCTTGAAGGGTCCATGTTTTTATTTTGCAACTACATAGTAGTTGTATATTAACACATTTTTCTCTTTTTTTTTTTTTTTCTTGTGGTACGCAGGCCTCTTACTGTTGTGGCCTCTCCCGTTGCGGAGCACAGGCTCCGGACGCACAGGCTCAGCGGCCATGGCTCACGGGCCCAGCCACTCCACGGCATGCGGGATCTTCCCCGACCGGGGCATGAACCTGTGTCCCCTGCATCGGCAGGCGGACTCTCAACCACGGCACCACCAGGGAAGCCCACATTTTTCTCTTTTGTTCACTAAATGTCTTGCAGTTAAACACATTTCTGCAGTATATATGAAGTACTATTCTCTCCTCATATTTAAGGATTAGCTTTATAGCCCTGTGCCACTATTACTTTATACTCATATTTAGGTCTGGTGTTGGCTAAGGGCAGGGTGTTCCATTCCCTTTCAGTCCATGCTACTGTTGATTGGGTAGTAATGGTTTTCTCAGAATTCAGATAGGGGAATATTGATGTGAATATTTTCAACTCAAGATTCTGATATTATGCAGTGTTTGTGGGTAATTTTGAAAGCTTGCAGAAGGATTTCCTCCAGATCATGCTATCTAGTATTTCTGATATGAGGAACACAAATTATCCCTAGATTAAATATTCCCATAGTACATTTCTCCCTGATGGTGTCCTCATATCCAAGGTATAATTTCCACTGTCTTTCACCTTCCACTCTTGGATATGTTTTACTTATCAGTTTATATAAAATATTTACTGATTTTTAAAGCCATTAATGCATGCTTATGGTACAAACATTTAGAAGTATACACAGAATAAGTCAAAATACATGAAGCAGAGAAATACGCTTAATGTATTTTTAAATTTATATATTATGTAGTTCAGCCTCTGTAGAAGTTTGTGAGAAATCGAGTATTCTGTTTTTTTAAATCATCATTAGAGAATCATCAACTATGTAATTTACAATAGGCCAATCAGTTCTCTCTTAACAATTATGTCACTAAAGCATTACTCTGTATGTTTTAGATTCCCCATCTCAAAAAAAATTTCTCCTTTTCAGAAACATAAGATTTATAACCTGATACGCTATACACTTAGAAAAATATATTTTAAAATATCAAACAATAAGAGTTTTGGTCATGGGATAATATAAAGATAATAAAAGCTTTTCTGCATATATATATATTTCATAGAATACAGAACTGACCATATACTTAATACTGTGTGTCACCTAAATGTGTGGACCTAGAGATAGGAAACCATAAAAGCCCACATTTGTGAAACCTTTAGAGAATGTTTGGGAACCACTAGGGTACTATGGTGGTGGAAATCCTCCCATCTGCTCTCTTATCCGTTGCCTTGAGGCCACTGAGATATGTTTTCTCTATTATCAATTCTTCTCTCAGTGAGGTGTATATGAGAGTACAGAGGGCATCTCTAGGGGAATCAATAACTCTAATATTCCATATGTAGATAATTTCATATGGACACAAACACATACAAATACATAAAAAATACATATGGAACAATATTTTTTATATAAGCATGTATATAAATATATATGTATGCATTTAGTATATAATTGGAAAGTTTTTGGTTGGTGGATCAGTTTATACATAGATCGAAAATATGATAACTTCCAGTGACCTTCCATTAGAAGCACATTTTTCAAGCCACTCAGTGATAACCTGGATTTATATTATATTTCAAGTAAAACTGCTATCCTCCTTATATGGTAGAAATTCTACCCTCAACTTTCATTAATTTTCCTTTTTTTTTGTTATAATAATCATCAGCAGTTTGTTATGAATTGTAAATATTGTAATCGGTATTTTTCCATTGTAGAAAGTACACTGTGGTGTATTCACTTAGCCTGTGCCTCTTTTATAAAAAATATTCCCAGTCCACCATCTCGTCTGAAAGGGTGAACCTAGTCAGAGAGGAATGCGCTATTTAACCTCACCTCCCTGGCTTCAGCTGCTTAGGCCTGTAATGAATTCTTGTCTCAAAGTAAACTAATCCATGGGCTAGGCTAATCAAATTTTCTCTCTGGAGATTTTGAGCAAAAAGACTCAGAGAAAGTCATCAAAGTCATCATATAATGGTGAGTGTGAGACTAACAGAGAGTTGGCACCAAAACAGGTCGAAGCTACATGCAAATAAAAATTATAGAGCAGAGAAGGAAGCCATTCTTAAATAGAAGAAGCCACTGAGCAGAAGAAAGCAGGGAGTGAAGAGTACAGGTGCAAAGCACTCATCACTTAGCTCAGGGTGGGTGATGCGCTTGCAGCCTTGCACCCTGTCCTAGGATCTCTGGGGGGGCCTCCTTTCTCTTGATCCACGTCGACTGCTTTGCTCTTCTTTGTTTCTAAATGTTCCAGTTGGGAGTTTCTATCTTGTTCTTTAGGGCTGGGATTTCTTTCATTACATATATTTTCCCAAATTTCCTCCTTTTCTAACTGTGCTAACATATTTTACAGTGTTAAGTAAAAAAGATTAAACAAATTACAAGATAAATGAGGAAGCATACAAAGTACATACTTGGAAAAACAAAATGTATTTCTGTGTAGAATATGTTTATACAGCAAAAAATTGCTATGTGTTAACGTACTACTGTGGAGTTTTACTACTGGGAGATACTACAAAAATTGCTGGCTTATTAGATCATATAATTTTGTGAAATTTAATATTTAAAAGCTTAGAAACTTTGAATAGAATTTTTTTTATTCAGAAGTTCTTTAACAAAGATGGATGTTATCACTGTAGCAAGCATAAAAAGTCCTAGGTATAAAAAAATTGTAGTGAACTGACATAATTAGTCTCAACATTATTGGACTCTTAATGACACTTTTGTAGTTTGAGGCCAAGGCCAGCTTCTTTAATATAATTATTCATTGGCTTTGGACATACCTGATGGAAAATTCTAATTAATTTACATTTGTCTCATGAACTGAGTTTAATCCTATTATTTCTCCATTAAGGGATAACTAACACCATATTTTCAATAGCCAAATCTTACAATGTAACTTTGTCCATGTGGACATGATTTGATCTCTAATAGTTCTTTTTCTCCTCCTTCTTCAAAATGACTCTGAATGTTCATTTATGCTGTCATTATAATATTGCTAAAGTACTAGAAACTTGAGTATTGTTAGATCATACAATAAAAAACATAGTTTCAACAATCTTTTGGAGAAAGTATAAACTGTATTCAGTTTATGACTGAAGGCAATTTGTGGGATGATACACGTAGAGGAAATACCATGTAAAATCTTCTTCTTGCTGTTAATGTTAGTATATGTTAGCTGTGAGTGCTCCCCCAGCTGTGTTTGCAGCTGTACATGACAAATCTGATAGCCCAGAAACCATCACAAATGAACATCCCTTGTCAGAAAGAAAAACCATGATCCTGTTGAGGCCTAAAAACGGAGGATAAGGAAGCCAAAGAGAACTGGTAGAATCAGGACAAGTAAGTAATAAAAACTGAGGATTATTTAAAATGTTTATTTGGAAATATGGAAATATGGTCATATTTCCCACTGCTATTATTTTAAAGAAAAGATGTTGAGAATCAAAGTTCTTTGTCCTCACTATTAAAATTATTTGACATATGCCACAGCTGATTTCAGAAACAGTGACACTCTGGGAAATGAAAAGTAAATCCTTTACATATTTTTATGCCCTAGTTTTTAGCTACAGAATTGTGACATTAATCAGAGGATCCCAGAAATTAATCTTGTCCTTGCAATTTTTCACAATTAGTTCCTCTCAAAAACCAAAGTAACTCCAATGTAAAAATAAGCTTTAATATCAAATTTTTCTAGTTATGCTACTGTATTAGTACTTATATTTTCCTAAAAATGAATATTTCAGGTGTTGGAATAGTTAAGAGTAGGAAACGTAGTGCCATTTGTGCTTGAGTCACTGTAACAACATATTAATAATTAATTTAAACTTTCCAAATAAATTTGGAAACTATGGCTCACTTTTTGTGGTTTATGAGGCACAGTGAAGTTTTTAAGAATATTCAGGCCTGCAATATTAAAACCCATGAAAGAAGCAAATATTGTGATTACTGTTGCACATAAACATAATATTGGGTTTTTCAGGGTTTGTGGTCCTGCAGTTAATATCTGTTGATACAATGGAATACAAATACAAATTGTCAGAAGGCAATAGATAGGCTTATTTCTCTTATTCAACACTGTATTTATAAACATTAAAATGTTAAAGCAGTCTTTAACAGCAGCATGAAGAGTAAATATGTATGTTTACATAATAGGATTTGTTTATTCTCCAAACTGGGGCTCCGAGTAGACTAATTAAAATATAATTGCTAAACTTCTCAATAACTTTTCTTTCTCTTTTTCTCTCTGGTGATTTGTTTTACTTTTTCAGTGTGCAAATCTCATTTTAACATGATGTACTTTAGGAATATCAAAGGTATTCCTGTGATCATAAATACAAAGAGACTGGTAGTGTAAAATCACACTATTATTGTAACTACATTTTAGGATGTTGCAGGTTTAAGAACACTTGATGGATTTGCTGTCTGTGCCCTGATAAATGGTGTTTAGGGTGTCCAGGTTTTAATGTTCTATTAAAGGCAGTAATTGGTGCTCTGTCACTTTAACTCATCCCCAGCATCATATTAGAATCATATCTTACTTAGTATTTCTCTTACAGTGATACCTTTCCTACATCTATTAACAAAATAAAGAATTAGGCTGTGATGAACTGTGTTCACCCTTTGTGGAACCCAAAGGCTTTCATGAAAAAGTTTTATGTTTGTGCTGAGAATTTGCCCTTTTTCCAAAGGCTAATGCTGATTAGACTCTAAAGGGAAGCATAGCCAGAAGTTAAACAGAAAATATTTCGACAGCTATCAGATAGATGTGATCACCTTTTAAACTCTAGGACCAGGAACAATAAGAGTACCTTCTCCCGTATTGAATAGATTTATTTTGGATAAAATTTTTTTTTCTGGGTTAAGGGATGAGTTTACCTAAACATACAAGTAAAAAAGTGATTATGAACTAATATATAAGGAAATTAAGAAAGAATGTGTTGAATTAAAGAGAACTATATAAAGATTTTTATGTTAAAAATGGAAAATTGGCGTAGTAGAGAAAAATACGAGGGAGTGGATTGAAACTTGCTCTTCAAAAGAATAGGCAGTAGATTCTTGAGATTTAAAAGAGAAGAAAAGGACTGAGTGTTGAATTTAGAGTTCTGAATAGCATGGTCTGTTTATTTTTTAGTACAAATCATTTGTAATGGAGATTCCAAAAACAATCCTTAAAAATCCCTTTTCTTATTTCTTAAAACGTGATGAAGAGATTGAGTAAAATCAATGTTTCTTATTACTGAAGGGCTGACAATACATATGATGCTATGCAGACTATTTTTCTTACAGACTTATGTTTTCTATTTTTTTAAATCAAACTTCATTCACAGGGATTGCTGGCACAAGTTAAAGAACTGTGAGATGGTTTGTCTTCATGAAAATTTCTTTGTTTTGCCTTTTTTTTTTACATCTTTAAATTAAAAAGAAACTGTGGTAGTGGTTGTATCTCACACTAGTCAAAAAGGAGAGAAAGCGATAAAAGTTTCATGAGTTCATTAAAGTTTTACAGGCACTGCAGTGCCTGGAAAAATAGTTGTTGCTATAATCCCCTGCAGTAGTCCTGGTTGGGCAGCATCTTATTCATTACTGGATGAGGGATTGGGGATGAGGATTGAAAAGGGACAAAGAACATGCCAAAGCCAAACACTGATATGTTATTTGGACTGTATTCAAGGTTCTCATAGCTTTCTGTGCTGCCATGTGTAACTTGACAAACACTATCTGGGAGAAAATAGGGTTGTGAGAACTTAAGCCACAGCTTAATGATCATAGGAGATCATTCAGTGGAAACTATATAGGGGATGCAGTATTTTGCTGATTTTAAGATCAGTTAAAACTTATGGAGACTGTCCTTCTTAATTTGATGTTTCAGAATAATTTTGCTTGTGTTAAATTTATTTAATCCTGTGCAATTTATGAATTTCCCCGAGTATATACTATATCTGGTAACTTCTACTAAGATATTGGTGTCACTTATTTTTTATTTATTTATTTTTTTTTGGCGGTACGTGGGCCTCTCACTGTTGTGGCCTCTCCCGTTGCGGAGCACAGGCTCCAGACGCGCAGGCCCAGCGGCCATGGCCCACGGGCCCAGCCGCTCCACGGCACGTGGGATCCTCCCGGACCGGGGCACGAACCTGCGTCCCCTGCATCGGCAGGCGGACTCTCAACCACTGCGCCACCAGGGAAGCCCTGGTGTCACTTATTTTTAATAATGTAGACATAAGCATAAGTTGTATAGGAAAATGTTTGTATTTAACTAGTTGTAAAGGCTTACCACTGAATACATATTTTTGAATGGCAATAATAAATCATTAAGGAAAGAAAGGAATGAATGACTAGTGAAATCATACATCACTATAGAAGGCTGAGAGAGGTGCTGTAACACTAATATTTGAGAAACCATTTTCTAATTAAGAATAGTGAAGGACCAACAATAAATAAAATACCGTAACAGTATAAGAGGTTGGGAGAATAATGTGGCCAGTTGATAAATATTTTGCATTCTCTTTCACACCTAAATCGAGCCTGCCTTAGGCTATTTAACTGTTTTGAATATTCTTTTCTATTATTGCTTACTCTCAGCTTTTAGGGAGAAGTGGTAAAAGGTATGTTACATTGCATAGCTGCTTACCAGGTCTACTAATATCTTAATTGGCTCTGTTAAATTTCCCCGGTCTAATTTATTTCTCCAGTCTTGTGGAATAACTAACTACTGCACAGTTATCAACTCTACCCTATGAGGATTCTTTTGAATGACTTTGAGCTCTTTTTTATACTAAAATTTTTTTCTCCTGGGCACTACTCAGGCTTATGAAGTTTCCATGCAGGTGGCAAAAACAGTGCTGAAGGCACTTCCTGGTTCTTTTAGGTCTTTCAGGAATCAGTTTACATCCTCAAATATGTTCCTCTAACCACTTTGTGATCACGCCTTTTCATCGTCTTTATTGAACATGACTTCTGAAGTTCTCTTAGTCATTTTTCTACATGTTTAATGCCTTTCTTCACCTCTTCTCCACAGCTCTGCCTGGTCCCTGGATGAGAACAGGGGCTTATCTATACTCTGCTGTATCCAAACCTGTTTTAAAACATAGCTGGCCACATACAGCAATTTAGAAAATATGTTTTTAATGAATGAATGGGTTCATTAAATAATGAAGTTAGTGTTTCTGAGGAGCATTTGTATAATCAATAATAGGTTTTAAAGATGATTCTTTTAAGACTACACATTAGAAAGAGCAATAATGTTTCTCTCTTACCACTAAAATTTGATTTAATGCTCTATAAAATGAAAAGTTGTTCATAGTATTCTTAAATATGGTGTAGAATTTATAAATAAAATGTCAGTTATTCCAGTTTTCCCAGATGAGTTGGATTATATAGGGAACGATATGTGCTCTAAACATAGGTACTTTATATGGGACGATTGCTTCTTCTTTTCCCTCGTGTTGACTGAAATGATTATTAGTATGTACGCTTAAGAATTTGTAAAGCCTGAAAGTAGAGATCTACTCAAAACCGTTGATGAGAAACACATCTGCACTTTAACTGCCACACATTCTATAATAGATTTTATTTACTAAAGATAATGGAGAATATGCTATGGAGGAAAAAAAAAATGAATACCTTAGTGGGACACTAACTCTTTCAGCTAACAAAGAGTTCACTGTGCTGTAATTTCATTTATTCAGAGGTACAACTTATTTTAAAGCAAGAAATCTTTCAGACTATCTGGATGTACAATGCAAATTGAGAAATAGACCTCTACACTGTTCCATTCCTCTTATTACAGTGAGGTGGTTAGCAGTTACGAATTATTTTTATCCACACATCTTTGTATTTTTTCCATTCAAAGCCATTTATTGAGCAGTTATTATATTCCAAGTACTATATTCATTTCTTGGGCTAGAAAAGCTAGTAACACATGGTCTCTACCTTCCAGAGGATTACAATGTAATATGGAGGATAAATAGGAAAAAATACAGTAAATCTACCAGATGGAAATATAGCAAGCCTAATATTGACAGGCCTCAAAACTAGGATGTGTACTTGTCTATGTATTTATCTTGTAGAACTTAATGTAGTCTGTATTTTGAGTATCCCTTTCCACCTAATGATAGAAAACACAGTCTTCATCAATGTCAACATTTTGAGTCATTTTAGATGTAATATTTTCTCAAGTCCCACTGCATGTTTTGGTGATGTTACATAGGTACGAACTTATTTTTATATTTCAAATACATGTCAGCAATACTATATAGCAAGAACTTTTCCTACACAAATGTATTGCTTTTATTTTACTCTTTTTCTAATTTATCATGTCAGAATTTCTGTGGTTAGCTCTATTAAAATTATATACCTATAACATGTTTACTCATTATTCTGATGTATCTTAATGTAGAAAATATCTGATTGATTTATATTGATTTCTGAAAATAAATCTGAATATACTGGAACATAACTTTTGACCCTATTTTACAGTTGGCTTCAGATCAAAATAATATTGCAAAAAAACCCTGGCATTTCAGTAATAAGCCAATTTAAACAAAACAAAAATTCTAACTGGAAATGTTCGAAAGGAACATGGAATAACTATCCCCTACTAGGATATAAGCTGCACAAATTCATGAATTTTTTGTTTACTTTATTCCTAATGTTTTGCAGACCCTACTACAATTTTGCCTGATGCATAGTAAGGGATGAAAATATATATATGTATATTGTTGACTAAATCAGTGAAACATTAAGGGTGTTTTGTAAACTCAAATTTACACAATATAAAAGACATATAGTGCTTATGGTAATTCTGACTGTGTGAAACTTACTTCACAGTTTATATTCTTTAATTATCTTCTATATAAAGTATCACCCTATATTTAAAGTTATTATATTAGCAATTAAACACTCAGAAGGAATTAAAGACCCAAGGGAAATAATGTCAAAGCCACACAATAGATTTAAATATTTGGAAAAGCTTATTTTAAACAAAATGAAATGAAACAATTTTTCTTCTAATAGAGAAAAGTGGTTTTCCATTTTAATAACAGCATTATAATTAGTCAAACAGCTTTCCTGAGGGATGTTTCAAAGTAATTTCTATACTGCAGACAATTAAAGTAAGTCGTATATCTCACAGAAGTTCCATGCTTTGTTTTGGTTTTGTTTGCGGTACGCGGGCCTCTCACTGTTGTGGCCTCTCCCGTTGCGGAGCACAGGCTCCGGACACGCAAGCTCAGCGGCCATGGCTCACGGGCCTAGCCGCTCCGCGGCATGTGGGATCTTCCCGGACAGGGACACGAACACGTGTCCCCTGCATTGGCAGGTGGACTCTCAACCACTGCGCCACCAGGGAAGCCCAGAAGTTTCATGTTTTCCTTAACATTTTCTCTTAGTATAACTTCTCAGTGGACACAATATAGTATCATTCTTTCTTTCTTTTTAGTACTTAAAGTGTACTTAACTTACTGTAATAAAATTATTTAAAGGATTTTTAAAGTATTTTATTGAGGTATAATATACATAGTATAAAGTTTAGTATTTTAAGTGTAAAATTCAGTGATTTTTAGTAAATTTAAAGACTTGTTCAACCATTACCACGATCCTATGTTAGAACATTTTGACTACCCCCAAAAGAATTTTCTTGACCATGTACAAAATCCCTATTCTCACCCACAAACCCAGGTAACCTCCAGTCTACTTTTGGACTCCATAGATAGGCCTCTTCGGGATTTTTCATATAAATGGAATCATATGTTGTCTTTTGCATATGACGCATTTAGCATAACGTTTTTGAGATTCCTCTATATTATAGCATGCATCAGTACTTAATTCCTTTTAATAGCCAAACAGTACTTAATTGTATGAAAGCACGTTTTGCTCATTTATTCTTTAGTCAGTGGACCTGTGAATAGTTCCCAATTTGGGGCTATAAAGAATAATAATAGTATGAACATTTAAATACATGTCCTTGTGTGGACATGTTTTCATTTCTCTTGGGTAAATTCCTAAGAGTTGAATTGCTGGGTCATATGGTAAATTTATATTTAACAATTTTATGAAACTGTCAACCTGTTTAATAAAAGTGGCTGCACCATTTTACACTCCTGCTTGCAATGTATGAGAATTCCTGTGTCTCTGTATCCTCACTAACACTTGCTATTGTATATCATTTTTATTATAGCCATTATAGTGCATGTGAAACAGTATGTCATTTTGGTTTTAATTTTCTTTTCCGTTATAAATAATGATATGGAACATCTTTTCATGTACCTACTAGACGTTTTTTCACTTATCAGTCATGGTTTTGGTGTCATATCTAAGAATTCTTGCCCTTACCTAAGATTTAAATATTTATACCTATGTGTTCTTCAAAAAGTCTTATAGTTTTAGTACTTAAGTGTAGGTCTATGATCCATTTTTAGTTAAAGTTATAAATTCATATTTTTGCATGTGAATACCCAATTTTCTCAGCATCATTTGTTAAAAAGACTGTCTTTTTCCCATTGAGTTTCTTTGGCTCTACTGTCACAAATTAACTATAAATTTAAAGATTTATTTCTAGACTTTGAATTATGTTCCATTTATCTATAGTTCTATACCTAAGCCAATATCTTATTTCTTGTCTGCATTTCCATACAAATTTTAGAATCTGCAAAAAATTTATCAATTTCTTCAAAAATCAACCAACCAACCTAACAAACAAACAGAAAAGCAATGACAAGCTCAAACCAATGACAAGCTCAGAGCCCCTAAAGAGACTTTAATAAGGGATTGTGTTGAATCTTAGACCAATTTGGGAAGAAATGCCATGTTAACAATATTGAGTTTCCATGAGTGGTCTGTCTCTGTTTTTTAAGATGTTCTTTAATTTCTCCCCGCAGTGATTTGTAGTTTTCAGTATATGTCTTACTTTAAAAAAAAAAATTATTCTGAAGTATTTTATTTTTTGATGCCATTAGGAATGGATTTATTTCTTAGTCTTGTTTTTGGATTATTAATTGATAGTATTTAAATACTTGTTGACATTGGTATATAGATCTTGTCTCTAACTTGCTGAACTTATTTGTTACTTCTAGAAGTGTTACTTCTAGAACTGCATTTCTCCGAATTTTTTAAGCCTAGAGGATCACTTTGCATACAAAGACAATTTTATGTCTTTCTTTACAGTTTTGATGACTTTTATTTCTTTCTGTTGCCTTATTACATGTGTTGAACTTTCAGTATAGTGTTCAGTAGAAGTCATTATCCTTGTATTATTCCCAATTTTAGTGAGAACGCATTCATTTTTTTTTTCCTATGAAGTGTGATGTTAACTGTAGGTTTTTTCATGAATGCCCTTTATCATGTTGCAGAGTTTTCCTCTACCTCTAGTTTTCTGAGTTTTTATAATAATGGAGTGTTAATTTATGTTGAATGCATTTTGAATTTTGTCAAACATTTCCTTTCTTTGTGCTGTAATTGGCTTTGGTATTAAATACTGGACTCATAGAATGAGTTGGGAAGTGTTCCCTCCATTTCTGCTTTCTCGGGGAGTTTATGAAGGATTAGTATTTCTTTCTTAAATGTTTGAATGAATGCATCCATGAAGTCACCAGGGCCATCAGACTTGACTTTGTGGGAAAAGTTTTAATTACTAACTTAATTACTTTAGTTTTTATTGTTTTATTCAGATTTTCTATTCTTCAGTTGGTCAGGGAAATTTGTAGTTTTTAGGAATTTTTTTTCATTTTATCTATGTTGTCCAGTTTGTTAACGTAAAGTTCTTCATATTATTCTCTTGTAATAATTTTAATTTCTGTTATACCAATAGTGATGTCCATTCTTTTGTGCTTGATTTTGTCAATTTAGATCATCTCTTTTTTTAATTATCAGTCTACCAAAATATTTGTCAGTTTTATTGATTTTTTTTAAACAACCAACTTTTGGTTTCATTGATTTTTCTATTATTTTTCTGTTTTCCTTTCAAATCTTTACTTTCTCCTTACTTTATGTTTGGTTTACTCTTCTTTCTTTAGTTCTTAAGGTAAAAAGTTAGGCTGTTAATTTAGAATCTTTATTTCTTCATATGGATTCGAGTGACTGTCTGTTGTCTTTTCCTTTCAGCTTGAATATTTCACTTAGTGCTTTTTTTAAAGGCTGGTTTGCTAACAATGAATTATCTCAATCTTGATTTAGTGTAAATGCTGCATGCAGGCGGACTCTCAACCACTGCGCTACCAGGGAAGCTCAATGCTGCATTTTTGAAGAGTTGTTTTAAGCCATTGTATTTTGGATACTTTGTTAACCAGCCATATTAATTCCAATTAAAGGATATGTGTGTGTGTGTGTGTGTTTTTAAATGCCTGTGACCCTTCTGTAACTAAATAGCTCTGCCGAAGAATAAATCATATGAAAAGTTAACCTCTAGATGACTTTCAATGTGAAGAGTTAGGGTAGCACAGTTTATAGCTAAAAGGCTATTGGCAACTAATTCTTAAAAGGAGAGAATATGATGATTCGACGTATAGTTTGGTTTATCTGTTTTAACATGATCTCAAGGTGTGCTCTACAAATGTTTTACACATATTTATCAGGAAGAGTGGAAATCAATCTGAATTGTTAAAGGTCTCAAAGGGATGGCTGTGTCTGAAGCAATCAAAGCCAAAATATATGTTTCTACTAGGTAATCTCTGACAGGTTAATGTCTCTAAAAATATACTACTCATTTCTTTTTGGGAATTTGCTACTAATCTCCATTAAAGCAATTACTTAAACTTCAGCTGTCCTCATTTTGGGTGGAGTAGTTTAGCAATGCATTTAATATCAGTTATTTTAAATTTAAAAAAATCATTTGTGCTGCATCCATTACCTACCCCTCTAAAAATTATCTACAGATTCATTACTTTGAGAAGCCATCTTTTTTTTTTTTTTTTAGATAAAAGTCTTCTATGCTGTGTAATTGTCCTGGTATATTCTAAACAAAGAAAGCTAGTAACAAGAGGAATAGAGAACATTTGTCTCTTCTAAACCTTTGTCTCCAGGATTCAAAGGTAGGGTTTTCCTGAAGTGATTTGGCTGGAATGTGACGTGTTGCACTGGGCACTTATGTTTATTGTGGTCCTGATATTTTGAATGGATTGATCAGCATTACACACTCATAAACCAAGTGGCTATCCATGGGCTATTCAGACACCACTGTTCATCCATAGAGTACCACCTCCCTGAACACACGTACATGCACACACACACACACACACACACACACACACGTACATGCAATATCCAACTTTGTGGATACTGCTGCTCCCTAAACTGGAGGAGTGGATGGGATGAGATGGTGAAGGAATCCAAATCCTGAATCCGACTTCATATGGAGGTCATTAGCTTGAATATCTGGAGCTCTCCAGTGCTCTAGCCATTCCTGTCTCAGCATTTCTGTGACCTCATAAAATCGTACTCACAACTCTGGATTGGTTTTTTCCAGCTTTGTGGTTAGAGGTGAAATCAATAGCTTGTACACGTATGTACCCATACCACTCTGGAAGTCTCAAGAGTAACTGTGGACTCAACTTCTTTCTTTTCCTGTCTTGATACACCATCAACTTCATCTCTGTAGTTGACTGAGGGAGCTTATCACAGGGAGTTTCTCTGGCTGGCTGAGAGAGGATTGCCAAGTGTCTGGCTCTGGTGTGAATCCACTGCTGCCCAAAGTCTATTTCTTTTGCTAAACTTCTAGGCTCACCCCTTCCCACACAGCACTTTCATCAACCTTCAGCTACCAGAAGTTCCACTTTTATTTTACTATACTTTTCAACATTCTGTGGTTCTCTTAGTTTCTATATCATATACTATTTGGTGGTATATATCTGATTACTTCAACATCTACTAAGACATTTTACATAATAGCCCTCCCTGAATGTTTTTATCTTAGCTTTTAAATTATGCCTAACATGTCAAGTATTTTCTCACTTTAACACAAAGTTTCTATGTAACCAAATGTAATCATTTGCTGGCTTAACAATTATGCCCCCGTAAAGCCCAAATCTCCTATTGCTACTTTGCCTTCGTGAAGATTTAAAGGCTTCAAATCTGTAGGCCTTTTTGTTTGTTTATTTGATAATTCCTGCAAATTCTATATACTTCATTAAAATCTTTGAAAACATTCAAATAAGCAGAAAGATAAATAGTTGGGTAGGCTCACCATTAAGCCATGGCAACATTGGGGGAAAGTATTTATGCTGATGTGTTTATGAATGGGTGTGTGTATGTGTGCATTTCTTGAAGGGAGTTTGTTCAGGGAAGAGGATGCAGGTCTGTGTTTCGTGTCTAGGATTGATATGTTTATCCTCACCTTTGCCAGCTATGTTGTGCTCACTATCAGTTCTCCAGGTAACTTTGTATTCTTCACACAAATTGTCAAGGTTCAAGGTTATGGAGTTGTGTATTATGTCATCCAGTCACTCATTTTCACATATTTGGGGAACACAGACAACAGTCTTGGCTTACTGTGAGAATGGACTGCTGTAGGATGCTCAATCTCTCTGGAAAGAGTATCGCCAGATGTTGGGTGGCCCACTTAGTTGAAGGGGAGATGTGCTATTACGTAACTACAGCTACAATGTAAACTAGGTTTTCAAAAGTAAAGAAATAAACCAAAACTAAATTCAAGTCCAAATGCATTCTCTCAATGAGCTAAGCAATTTAGCACAGAGACTGGGGCTGCCAAAGTCCAACAAAAATCGAATTGCTCTAAGACAAAGACAAAGCGTGTACAGTTAGGTGCAGCACTGTGACACTGTAGTTAAGCTTGCCCTGGTTTAAAGTTTAACATGAGACAGTAGAATGGCAGGGAGTTTGAATTAAGTTGCGAATGACCCATGCGTGCTGTGGGGAGCTCCCTGTGAGATTAGGATACTTACCTCTGTATCCCCCAAATGTGGTCTCTTCATAGAGGCTGAATCACAAAGCAGAGAAGAAAAATCAGCTATAACAAGATAAAGAAGAGACTTTGGTAATGTTGGTATCTGCTCTACATTAGATTCCTTAAATTCATACCTGAATTTGGGAGAAATCATCTCACAACAAATACACTTTCTACAAATGTTGACCAGGTGTATGTGCCCCAAGAGCGACAGTGAAAAGGGAATGTCTGCTGCATCATGACTAACAGTTCCCTTAAACAAAGCACATTCAGATTATAGGATAATAGGAATTCTAATCTTTAGCTATGATCCACTTATTGGTTAAAATGTTTTTTTAAACATTTCCAGTAGAAGTATTCTTAATATTCCATTGTGCTAGTTTGTAAGAGGAATTTTTTTCACTTGGGCATTTTGTAAAACAACAACAAAACAGACATTTTTCAAATTTTGTACTTGAAGTTTTCTTTCTTGTTACCTTTTGTCCTTGAAAGTGGATTCTTCATTTCTCAGCTTCTTATTCAAATAAGCAGAAAGATGTTTCATATTGATTTCTTCTTTTGCTCGTGATGAAGCTTCTTTTTTGTAAGTATTCCTGAAGCCCTATGGCATGTTTTCTCTGAGTTTTATCTTGGTGTAGAGAGTATAAATTTCCTTCTTTTCTTCAGTCTAGGCATCGCCTGGCTGTGCTCTCCAGCATCAATGCTTGGTATTGCAGTCACACTGCACTGCCTTAGTTGATAATTTCACGGCACTTCTGTCACACCTGGGTGCTGATGAGATTCAACTGCATCTCTCCTTTATCCTGTATCTGTGTCTTCTATGTGATTATTAAATGCTGCTCTTTTCCTACTGGGTAACTATTTAAAGTTATCCTGACTGTGTCTTCTGGAGAAACTTCTGAAGTATTTAGCTTTTTTCAAAAGGTACCATTGACTTGCAGTGATTGTTTTAACTTGGAAAATTCAAACTTTGAAGTTCACAGTTCATACTTGTTTTGGGGGTCAAAGAATCTTTTACTTTACCACAGCTCCTAAAAGAAATGCAGTCTTCCTTTCTCAAAGAGAATCTGTGGCTTAGCACCAGACATATAACACAAAATAGAAATATGGAGGAGGCACTTGGTAGCTGAAGATTTTAGTATAAGTTGAAAATGTGGTTGAAATCGGAATTGTCTCCCTCCTTTAGCTGGTTTTTGTTGTGCACCTTTTATTAATGTAACCAAATCAGAACAACCGTGATGTAAGGTTGGATATTAGAAGACTTTTCCAGATTTCTAACTCTGAAGGAGTAGGTAGTTATCTTACCATACAGGTGCTGATTATTTGATTCTTGTAATTCAAATGTAATAAAGTGGAACTTTTCAAAGTCCCTGTGATCTTTAAATGAAAATAGCACTGAATGTCTTTAAGGGGTTTTTTAAAAATAATTTTTGAGCATTTTTTGGCCTTAGTTTTGTGTAAAGTTTTTCTGTTGTGAACCCAGCAATAGTTTGGCACAGATGATTTGATACAGAAACACTTGGATTCAAGTCTATTTCTATGACTCAGTAACTGAGTGGTTTAAAGCAAGTCATTTGGGCTTCAAAAACCTGTTCTCTTTTTCTATAAAAAGGGGATATAACACTTCCTCCTCTTTATTTCAAAGACTCAAAATGAACTATGTACTGAACTTGTACACACGTACACACACAAAAGTTTATATAACTTGTTACTAAGTCCAAAGTATAAGCCAACTACAACATAAGATAATCAACTGAAGAAACTATTTTTTCCCCAGCAGTAGAGGAAAATCTGCTATATTAAATAATTGAGGGTTAGTGTGTCAGTCTTCAATGAGAAAATTTCCTAATGGATTCCCATTGTTAGTTCTGTGTTTTTATTATTTTCACTTTATGCTCTCATTTTGTGCATTTTACTTTGGAACCTAACCACTGAATAAGATAAGAGTGTAGGATGCTGGAAGTTAAACTACACTAAATAATAGGAAGTTATGTGATAATAAGAAACTGGCATGAGAGAATACAGGGATGCAGAGGGAGTAATTAACATGGCCAGATCTAGTGGAGAGAGGCATCACAAGGCCAGTAGTGTGGGAAAGGGGCCTTGAAAGATACCTGTGGCTTATAGGCTTATAGTAGAGGTGGAAGAAAGAAAGCATTGTGGGCAGAAAGACTAGCTCATGGAATTGTATATGGTCTAAAAGGGTAGGTTCTATTTGTTGACTGGTGAATGATTCGTTTTGGCTGAAGTCTACCCACATGAAAGACTGGGAAAAAATGAAACTGGGAATTTGGGGCAAGATGGTGACGACAACTTTTTTATGCTTGACTAAGGAATTTCAAGTTTATACTGTGGGAAAAAATTGGCTACTTTGAAGAAGTATTAGGAAACATATATGTGGTGAATTTTTTTATGAAAAGAGACTACAAAATGGTAAAAATAAGGAGTCGTAGAACTTGTATATGCTAAAGTAAGAAATAAATAAGAATTGAACTAAAGCAATAGCAATGAAATGAGAGAAGGGGGTGGATGTGATAAAAATGCATTTTTTCAAAAGAAAATATATGTATGTCATGGGTGGGGAGTTCAGAGACAATTGGTGTAATGAGAGATACTGTTAATAGGAATGCTTTGGATGTGTGAAAAAATGTGGGTTCAAAAAAAAAGAGACAGAGACACTGAAAAAGAGAGTGGTAAGGCTTGTGAGGAGTGTGGGAGAAATTAAGTCAAGAATGTTTTTGATGGCAGTATGGGGATTACAAAAACCAACCAAACAAACAACAAAAACAAACAACAGCAACACAGGAAGACTTGAGAGAAAAAAAGAGCCCCAGCTAGGAGTGTTCCAATAAAAATTTTACTTCTGCCTTAATTCTCCCCAAACCTATATGTGGGAAATTTAAATAAGAAAGCAAGAGTACTGACTAATCTGAAGGCTGAGTAAGAAATATATGGTTGGAAGCAGCTCTAGTACCTGGCTTCCCAATGCCTTTCGCTCATTAAAATCTCTGTATAAAATGTGCATTATGGAGATAAAATTGCATATAATTAATTAGTAACAATATTTATGAATTAAGTGAAATTAAATCTTATTGTAGAAGGGCACAAAGAGCTTACCTAACTTTTAATTTTTTAACTCAGTACAGTTATTTAGTTTGAACTTGGTGAAGAAAAGATCAGTAAGTTCAATATCAGAAAATACAAGCTATCCAGGATCTTAGATGTGAGCTATAGAGTAGATTCTTCCGTCTCTGTATAAAATTCTGCCATGCATCCTTAAAAATATTATGTATTGGCCTAAAGAACTTTCTACACAAGTAATGCCAGAGAGAAGAGAGGAAGAGTAGATACTGCTTTACCTTGTATCCATGCATTCTGGAGGTGTTAAAATATTTCTGATTTGGGGTGTAAGAGCTAATTTCAACATTTCTTCTACTGCCTCTGTCTCTCTCATTAGTATTTATGAGTGTGTTAAACTGTGAATATTGGGTTTTAATAGAGTGAACTAGATTTCCATGCAGAACGAACTATGCATACCCATGATCTAAAGAGTAGTACTAATAGATGGTACGACAACCAGAATAGGTAAAAGTCAGGTGATGGACAACACCAAATTTTAGCAAAAAAGTATAGCACTAAAACTCTCCTATGCTGCTGGTGGGAGTGTGATATGGTATACTTTGGAAAACTATTCAGCAATGTCTTATAAAGTTAAACATACATCTGTCTTATTACACAGCAGTTTCACTACTATGTAATGAAAAGATATGTCCACAAAAAATTTGCACAAAAGTTTTCATAGAATTTTTATTTATCTTATCCATAAACTGAAATAAACCAAATTTGCATCGAGAGTGGATAAGTGAATATTATTCAACAATGAAAAGGAAAGAGCCACTGATATGTACAAGTCAATTTCAAAACTGCTAAGCAGATGAAGCTAGACTGAAATTGATACATTGCATTTCATGCTTCTTATATAGGGTTAAAAATAAAGACAAAACCAATCTATAAGAACAGAAATTAGAACAGTGATTGCTTATGAAGGAACGGGAATGGGGGATAAAGGAAATTTCTGGGAAAATGGAAATGTCCGTGTCTTGTTTAGGGCATTAGTTATTTGTTGTTTAAATTGTCAACATTTATTGAATCATATGCTTAACTTCTTTGCATTTTACCATATAGGAATATTACCTAAATAAAACAAAGGTGATATGGTCATTGCCTCCAAGGCAAGTGTCAAATAAACTCAAAAACATAAAAACACAAATAGACTACACTTATAGGTATTTCATCATATTGTGTATTCCTGGAGTTAACCCTCTTTAAAATTTTATGCAGGTGTAATTGGTTAATAGGAAGCTAATTAACATTTATAGAGTAATAAATAGCTTTTCATGTCTCCGAGTAGTGAAATAAAATATACATCAATATCTATGTATTAAAATCACACCTTGAATATTACCCAAGATGGAGTATGATCAAGGATATCTCTAAAAAAGAGAGAGCTGTTCCAGGTAAAGGGATAGCCTGAAAAAAGGCTTATTGATGGGTAGAAGAGTCAAATTCAGAAGGATATCAAGAAGGAAAGCAGGCTTGAAATGAAGTAGATAACAGAAGAAACATCTGGTATCCTTATGGGGCATGCACAAGTACTTCTGTCAGCTCATTTGTCAAGCTAGACTTCTATGTAAAAATTAGGATATATGGTTAGAGTTTGGAGAGCAGACATTCAGAGTACAGGATGGAGCAGTATGGACATGATGATGCAGTTTTTTGTAGCACAGTATAACCGTTACCCTGAGTCCTCACCAGCTAGGGGAGCCCTTGGATTGTTCCTAGTCACCTAGATCTTCTCTTTGCCATCCTTCTTTTCTCACCTCTGAAGTTCCTCAGCTATCTAGAAGTATCAGATTGGAAGATGACTCAAAACTGACGTAAAAGAAGGAGTAGAGATCGGATGGCAAATAGGTGTTACTTCTCCCATCAGTTACAATAAGCTAGTAGTCATTGCCTGGAATTCAGTTCTGAGAAGGGATTTGAAGTCTTGTCTAAGCTCAGGAGAAAAAAAAAAAAATCATTGATTAGCAATGATTGACTAGCAGTATCTACAAAAGGGACTTAGATGGCACATACAGTTGGGGATCCTAGACTAGAGGACGTCTCAGCTTAAAGGTGTGCATTTTTAACCATAGTTTTCCGGAGCAATACCTTTTGCTAATAGCCCTTTCACTGCCTCCAATAATGACGTATACTATTCACAAGAGGGATTTTCCAGCATCGAGCGGCACTCTGCAAATCACTGTCCTGTCTATAAGAGT
Organism: Neophocaena asiaeorientalis asiaeorientalis; assembly: GCF_003031525.2. Lineage (NCBI taxonomy): Eukaryota > Metazoa > Chordata > Mammalia > Artiodactyla > Phocoenidae > Neophocaena > Neophocaena asiaeorientalis. Next base: position 5,469,323 of record NW_020174712.1, on the reverse strand, counting down.
TTTAATCAAACTGTTGTTTTGAACCTATGAGTGGATCATGAAATCAGTTTAGTAGGGTATAACTATAATGCTTTAAGGAATAGAAAAGAATAAAAGAATAGAAAATGAATAGAAACAAACTAAATTTCCAGTTTTATATACATATGTGTGTATAAATATGATTTTAAATAAAATTATAAAATATTTATTACTAAGGGGAAGTGTCTAGAATGTAATCTGCTTATTTGTGGGACCATTCCTGGTGAAGTGGGTTTTTTCACTACTTGAAGTGTCAGTGACACGAAATTTTTCACTGTAGATGTTCAGAGAGCTGAAGTACAGGATAAGCATGTGTGTAACAATTAATACACATGTGATACTAGTATTCAGACTTCTTGATTTTAGAAGAAATAGATGACAAATGTCACATCATCTTTTTAATGTTAAATAATTATCAAAGGTTCTGCTACTCTTGCTGTGCTCTGAGTTTGAGGTTACTGATAGAGGTGGATCTGGAGTATAATTAACACTCTCAGATGATCAAGGGCAGAAGGGAGGCATAGGCCACACTTGGCAAATGGGAGTGCTGGGGTGTGCTCCTGAGAGGGCTGAGAGCTGTGAATGAGAAATAGTTCACTTGCGTTAAAGCCTGAGCAACACTTTAATGTAGGGTCACTGACTACGCTTCAAAGTGATACATTGATTCTTGGAAGACTACCTGAATTGAATGTCTCACACCAAAGCACATAGCTTTGGGTTCTTTCTAGTAAATATCCAGCCCATAAGTTAGATGCTGACCCCTGCATGTTCCCAGACCTCTAACAGGTCTCTGGAGACAGCTGAATACCTAGAGCATCATCAAGTAAAGGAAGCCCCTGGGAGTCATAACAGGCTCATGTCAAGAGCTAATGCCTTGTGGGGACATCTTGATATTGCTATTTCTTGGCTGAAGAGCAAACCACAGCTCTTTCCCTAGAGATGCCACTCAGCAATCATTTCCATCTATAAAGAACATTTTATAGCTGTGCCAGGGACATAGAGGGAAGCTGTGAGATTGCTTTAGAATTTCCACCTTAGGAAAGTAGAATTTCCAACCTGTGAAACACTCTTATTCCAGCTCAGTCTGCTCCACACCAAACATCATTTCCTAATTTCCCAAACAGAGTATTTAAGGACCCAGAGGTTAAATGCCTACCTTGAGTGAATGTTGGTGATTATATTTTAAAACTCCTTGAAGAGTGATTTTGATTCCTGTATGGCACTTTACAAGTGAGTGATTTCAGCTGGTAGGAAACAAAGCTTTCTGCTAGTGGATTGCTTCTTCTGTGAAGGAGCAACCTGAGAAACCTAATGTAATGACATTGTCACTCATGGAAACTGGTTCTTATTAGAAGGTTAAATTTTATAGTCTCAGTAGGTACAGAGATCATGCTTAGTACAGAGTACAGGTTCAAATATTTTTGCCAAATGAAGTTTTTAAAATGAAAGGTACTGTCCCTTTTATACTAGCATACTTACCTGCTAGTCATGCATGCTGAAATTTGTTACAGCAGGGCCAGTGGTGTGCTCACTTTGATATATATACTCTGTCTTACCTGGTTTCCTGGATTTGGGAATGGGGACAGTAGGATTTGGTTATTGGCCATGATATTCAGCAAAGCAAAGTGGCAGTTGTATGAACCCGTAATTGTGGCCTTTTAGCACCATACCATACAGGTAAGAAAGAAATATTTGATATAAAATACCAGATTACTTTTTATAGCTCTTTTATATGAGAAAGTAAATTATGACACGCATATCCATAAATGAAGGAAAAAGGAAAACTGTTGTAGGCGGCTTGCAAGGCTTGAACATGGAATTGTTAGCTGGTTCACAGATTTGCAAAAGTACTTACAATCAAACTGTATAGTGATAAATCAGAGCTGATCCCATTTTCATGCATTTTTCTTTACTCTCTTTCACACAAAGTCTCTGGAGCTCCGAGATGCAGAGTTTATAGCCATAATGGTGCATGGACTTGGTCTGAGTTGCCCAGTTCAAGTAATTCTGAGGCAACCCTAGAGAGGGAGGGCTTTCAGTACCTTTCTCAGATGCCAAGCCCTCTTAAACTATTCCTCAGCTAGATCTCTAGTCTCTCCCACACACAGGCTCTGTCTTGTCCCAGATCTCAGACCAATCCTGAATGGTGGCAGGAAGCACATAAGTTTAACATTGAGGACATCCTTTATTATGCTGCCTTGAGACATCATGGTGCCCCTACTCCTGCTGTTTGGGTGTTTTTGTGGTACCTTAAATCACCTGTTTCAAACCTCACCTGGACCTTATGGCCCTGTGAAGTTTTCTGGAATTCTATACCATTTCCCAAGTGGAATCCCACGTTCTCATATTCCTGAACCAGTGATTCTGTTCTGATTGTCAACCTCCAATTCTTAAGCTCTTCAGCATGCTGACTCCAGATTTATAAAACCAAGACTGCTAACCCATGGGGTATTTTCTGCAAATCATAATAAAGAGCATCTTCTGAGTGGGCTGTGTTCTGTGCACATGGTGAGTGACTTGGTGTGTAGACCATATATTATGCAGCTTACTAAAGGAGGCTTATGCTCTGTGAAGATGCAACTCCATGCCAGGCTAGATGGCTTGGAAAGCAGAGTAGGTGCTGAATTTTGGACCCATTCATCCCTCAGCTGGTTGTCCGTGTGCACTGGACAACCTGTTTAACTATACAAATGGCTTAGGTCAATTTTATGAATTATTTTTCTGGTAGGATGTCTAGTCCAGAAATTGCTTTAGTACCCCTTCTTAATCTTACCTGGATCTTGACTTAGCATAGCGGGAGGTAGGATCATCAGTTATAAATTCTGGTTGTCAACCACCGCTAAAATATGGAATTCTGACGTCATCTAGATTTAGCAAATATTCTATTCCTAATAGCCTAAAAGTCATTTGTACCACTGTAGTCACATAGGCATCCTTATTAACCTAATGCCTAGAACAGTACCTAGCATATTATAGGAGAAGTATAATAAAAGAGACATGGGTGAAACTAATGGGCCATGGCTTTTCCCCACCATTGGCACCTTTCTGCTGACCAAGAACCAGATGTGAACTTCTCCCCACATTGGCCATATCTTGCTGCCAGAAAAAACACCCTACTTGGTCAACAAATCCCAAGATAATAAGAGTAAGGGTTAAAAATTGCATTAAAGAGGGGTACTAAAATGAGCATACCAATTGAAGACCTAAATACATGAAAATAAGTAATATACTGTGTATTGAAGGGAAAGTTCTGTTGAATGGTTTTGGGTGCAGTTGTTAAATTATTTTACCAGAAAGAGTAAGGATGTCATAGACATCTGTAGATACCACAGTATGTTATATTTCTTCCTTAGGTGGTTAATAAAATTGAAGTTGACCCTGGGAAAATTTGCACGGGTTGTGTGGATCTTGACTTCCATATTTTCCCTTGTACCTTCCTACTTGTGACTTGTTTAGCATCTTAAAATCCCTAGTAACGAAGTTGTTACATCGCTTTTCCCCCATGTTTCTCTTGTGGACATTTTTTTTGCTTTTGCTTTTTATACACACAGTGTGTGCATTATGTGGGCACAGCATAGTGAGAGATATTTTCTTTTCAAGCCTAAGGGGTTGTGCACCAAGGGCAACCACTGAAGAGCATTAGTGGCCTTTTTATGTAATAGAACATTTCAACTGCTCAGACAACTTGGAAATGTACCAGGAAGGAAATGAATATTTTCCTCTCAAATGTGTCATTCTGTATTAGCAGAACTTAGGCAGTTTGAGAAGTATTGCTTGTACATCTGGAATTAAAATTTCGAACGCTTTGAATGCTTATCCTTTACAGGGGTGCCACATCCTCAGAGGTTTAGCTAGTAATAGTGTTTTCTGCCACAATAAATACATGTTGGGGGAGTTCGTCACAGCCAGTTTTCTTCCTTATTGAACAGGTTGAATGAGCATCATTGCACAGATAACAAAGCAATCAAGAAATAATTTTTTTTCTTTTTTAGCTCAACTGGAAAGTGATAAGCATGCTTGCTGAAAAAACTGTGAGGCCAAAGAAAACACTAAAATGAACTCGAGGATTTGTTCTTGTTTAAGAAACAATAGACTTAAATGCTGTGATGCCTTTCTGAAATGAATCTTGTGGGAGTTGGTTATATAAAATGATTACTAAAGGGGGCAGTACAGTTATCTTCTATGAGAACACACATGCTTATTTCCTCAATCACTTGTCTTCAGTCATTCCATTTAGGTGAAAATCAGTCACATATTTCTAAAGGAGGAGAGAGGATCTCATAAAAACAATCAAAAGTGCTATCAGAATGCAAAAAAAAAATTGAAGCAGAAGGTGAACTGACTCTTGTAACCGTGTAAAATACATGAAATGATGCTATAAATCTACAATTGCAGCAAGATGACGAATACAGTGACATTTGAGTTGAGCCTTAAAGAGCATATGGGATTTTGACAAGTAGAAATGAAGAGAGCAGATCAGGCAGCTGAAATAGTATGCAGATAGGTGCAGAGGGGAGAAAAGGGCTTTGAGGGCATGGAGTTCAGGCATGTAGACGTGGCTTGCGAATTCCATTGCCTACAGGGAGCAGACCGGCAAGATGACCGGGTGAAGAGGGCAGTGCAGGCGGAACCAGCCGAAGAGCACAGGCCCCATCTAAATGGCAGCAGATATGAAACTCCTGCTTTTTGCCATTTCAGAAGACAGGTCCAATTTGTCAAAAGAAGTGTCAGATTTTTAGGTGCTATTTCCTGTTTCTGCTTGTTTTGTTGGAGGAGTCCTGCCGACTGCTATTCAGCATACATCTCCACCATGTCCAGGACATGCCTGGCGCCACGTGCGCTGTGTGTGATTGTGCTGCACGCGCGGCCCGCCTGCACTTCACCGCCCTGCTCCCGACTCAGCCCTCCCAGCAGAGGGCGCTGCAGACAACACTTCCTTCGGCCTCCTCCAAGAGTCTGACCTCTAACCGTTTCCAGCTGCTTGCACCAATGTGGATCCCCTGCTTGGGAAAATGTTGATATCATTTAGGCCCAAAGTTCTTTTTTAATTTTTGAAATCAGCTTTGTTGACATATAATTTGCATACCATAAATATCAACAGTTGTCATTTTGTGATACAATTAGTTGTTTTTTATTGAAGAATAATTAATTGATTTACAATACTGTATGTTTCAGGTGTATAACGTAGTGGTTCACAAATTTTATACTCCATTTATAGTTATTATAAAATATCAGCTATATTCCCTGTGCTGCGCAGTATATCTTTGTAGCTTATTTATTTTATACATAGTGGTTTGTACCTCTTAATTCCCTACCCCTATCTTGCCACTCCCTCTTCCCTCTCCCCACTGGTAACCACTAGTTTGTTCTATGAGTTTTACATTTTTGTTATATTCACTAGTTTGTTTTTTTAGATTCCACACACAAGTGATATACAAGATTTGTCATACTCTGTCTGACTTATTTTGCTAAGCATAATACCCTCCAAGTCCATCCATGCTGTTGCAAATGGCAAAATTTCATTCTTTTTTATGGCTGAGTAGTATTCCATTGTGTATATGTATACCACATCTTCTTTATCCATTCATTTGTTGATGGACACTTAGGTTGCTTCTGTATCTTGGCTTTTTGTAAATAATGCTGCAGTGGACATTGAGGTACATGCATCTTTTTTTTATTTTTTTTTTTTATATATATTTTTTGTTGTACGCGGGCCTCTCACCGCTGCAGCCCCTCCTGCCACGGAGCACAGGCTCCGGATGCGCAGGCCCAGCGGCCACAGTCCACGGGCCCAGCCGCTCTGCGGCACGCGGGATCCTCCCGGACCGGGGCACGAACCTGTGCCCCCTGCATCAGCAGGCAGACTCCCAACCACTGTGCCACCAGGGAAGCCCATACATGCATCTTTTTGAATTAATGTTTTCATTTTCTTTGGATATATACCCAGGAGTGGAATTGCTGGATCACATGGTAGTTTTATTTCTAGTTTTTTGAGAAACCTCCATGCTGTTTTCCACAGTGGCTGTGCCAATTTACATTCCCACCAACGTTGTAGGAGACTTCCCTTTTCTCTGCATCCTCACTAGCATTTGTTATTTGAGGTCTTTTTGATGATAACCATTTTGACAGGTGTGAGGTGATATCTCATTGTGGTTTTGAGATAATGATTAACGATGTTGAGTATCTTTTCATGTGCCTGTTGGCCATCTGCATTTCTTCCTTGGAAAAATGTCTATTCAGTTCTTCTGCCCATTTTTTAATCAGGTTGTTTTTTTGATGTTGAGTTGTACGAGCTATTTATATATTTGGGGCCTTGAGATCAGTCATATCATTTGCACATATTTTCTCCCATTCAGTAGGTTGTCTCTTCTTTTTGTTGATGGTTTCCTTTGCTGTGAAAAGCTTTTAAGTTTAATTAGGTTCCATTTGTGTATTTTTGCTTTTGTTTCCTCTGCCTTGGGAGACAGATCAAAAAAAAAAAAAAAATACTGCTATGACTTATGTGAAAGAGTGTTCTGCCTAAGTTTTTCTCCAGGAGTTTTATGGTTTCCAGTCTTAAGCATTTAGGTCTTTAATCCATTTTGAGTTTATTTTTGTATATGGTGTTAGTATATGGTCATTCTTTTTTTTTTTTTTTGTGGTTTTTTTTTTTTTTGTGGTTTTTTTTTTTTTTGTGGTTTTTTTTTTTTTTGTGGTTTTTTTTTTTTTTGCGGTCCGCGGGCCTCTCACTGTTGTGGCCTCTCCCGTTGTGGAGCACAGGCTCCGGACGCGCAGGCCCAGCGGCCATGGCTCACGGGCCCAGCCACTCCACGGCATGTGGGATCTTCCTGGGCCGGGGCACGAACCCGTGTCCCCTGCATCGGCAGGCAGACTCTCAACCACTGCGCCACCAGGGAAGCCCTAAGAGAGAATCTTCTTATAGGAGACTCTAAAATGAACCCGATATTAAAATTAGAAGAAATGCTATTGATGCTGTGTTTTGTAATGAGAAGTATATGGACCAGTAAGGTCAATACATTCTACTGGAAGGATGAGGGCTAAAACAAACAAAAACAACTAGCAAATATAGGAAAGATAAACTCAGTTGTTCTTTTTCTTTTTGGCCGCACCCGAACAGAGATCGAACCCGTGACCCCTGCAGTGGAAGCACAGATTCTTAACCACTGGACTGCCAGGGAAATCCCTCAGTTGTTCTTTTTCTTTTTGGCCGCACCCGAACAGAGATCGAACCCGTGACCCCTGCAGTGGAAGCACAGATTCTTAACCACTGGACTGCCAGGGAAATCCCTCAGTTGTTCTTTTTTGTCATTGCTTTAGGATACTACTAAAATTTAAGAAGTGACTGAAAGTATAAAAGTACTAGCTTATAGAGGAAGAAAATAACATTTTGTCTTTGCTAGGTTCTGTTGTGTTGCAGAGCTATTGATACTTAACTAGATACAGTAGATAAAATACTAAAAATTGGGAGGAAAACAATAAAACCAATAAACAACAACAGAAACTCTCTGGAAATTTGCAGTTCATTAAATGGCACATTTTGAAGAGCATGGTTTAAAGAAAGCCAAAATTGATAGAAATTGACCTTTTCTGTGTGGCAGTACATAGCTGATAATGTTGAAGCACTATATATGGTTTGGGATACCTGTGTTTATTCCTTTTTAAATGTGTTAAGCATTTCCTAGAAAGTAAGAAGTGGTGCCAAATTCTTTAAAAAATATCACCTCATTTAATCTTCTCAAGAGTTCTGTGGAATAGATATTGTTGTTAACCTCATTTAACTTATGAAAAACCTGGAACTTGGAGAAATTATTTAAATTTATGGATTATAAGTAATATCTCATTATTTGAGCATTAATATACTACATTTGCCTATAATTTAAATATAACTTCTATATTTAAAACTTTGTTGACTATGAGCTCATTGTAAAAATCAAATTCAGTCATTCCCTAGTGTAGAATGTTTTAGGCATAGACAGAAATACATCTGTTACTAGAAGAAGTTAAGATCAGCATGATGAAAATGTTTTATAGCCTTTTGTTGGATTGTTTAATTTCCTTTAATTTATCTTGTGTTTAATGACAAACTGGAGCGCCTCCTTAAAAATGTCAGATTGCTGAATAATGGACAGGCAATCTCCCTAAAATGCCCAAAGGAGATTGTTAGAAAAAGCTGAGGCTAGTGAAGGTATAGTTTATATTTTTAAAAAATCATAAGGTGACGAGAGTCGTTCCAGAAGCTAGGATTTTGTACACAAGTTTGCAAAAGTTCATCTCTCTCAAAGATGAAACTGAGTGTCATGAAATATACCAGCAAATTGGCAAAGATGTGAAGCAAGTGGAACTCCCATACACTACTGTGGGAGAGTACGAAGTACAACCACTCAGAAAAACTGGCGGTTACTTATAAGTTAAATATACATGTACCTACAGTTTGACACAGCAGTTCCTCTTGTAGGCATTTACCCAAGAGATATGAAAACATATACACAAAAAGATGTGTATTCACAGGTTGACAGAGCTTTATTCGTAATATCCAAGAGCTGCAAACAGCCCAAATGTCTATTAATAAATAAGTGGATTTAAAAAAAGACAGAAGTATATTCACACAGTTGAAAACAGCTCTCCAAAGAATAGAAGTAGACAGCTGATACACACAACCACAGGGATGAATCTCAAAAATACTTACCTAAATGAAGAAAGCAAGACACACACCAAAAAGTAATATTATATGATTGCATTTATATCAAATTCTAGAATAGACAAGGTGATAGTGATGGAGAGCAGCAGACAGGTGATTCTCCAGGGGCTGAGGGAGGGAGTGGTTTACTACAAAGTGATGAGAAACTTTTGGGGGTGATAAGAATGTTCTTTATCTTGATTGGGGGGATTATGTAAGTATATATTTTGTCAACATTTATTGAGCTATAGACTTAAAAGGAGTATATTTTTGTGTATAAAGTATATCTTTAGAAGAAAAAGTGCTCATATTGCATTTTATATTTTAACCACTTAGCAGTAAAGAATAAGTTGTGGAAAAAACTACAGTGATGAAAGAACCCGAGTAAACAAAAGCCGAATCACGAGTTCAGACTTTAACTTTATCATAATTCAGAACTAATATAGTACCATTTTTCTAAAATGTTCTGAACTCTATGCTATATCTGTAGGTTTTATTGCATAGTCAAATATTTAAAAGATTAAGGTAATTATTTTTTCAAATGCAAATGGTGAATGTGAAAATATTCTGAGTTTCTTGTAATTTCCACATGAAATCAAAGGCGAAGGCACTCTATCTGGAAGGCCACACCAAAGCTGCATCAATAATTACTAAGTGACAATGACAAAGGGTAAAATAAAGTATTTTGAACACTTTAAGACTATTCGTATGCTAAGACTTAAAAACTCAAATTCTTAACAAGGGCAATTTCACAATCTCCATTTGTTGAAAGGACATATGGGCACTTAACCTCCTTAGACATAGAAGGCAATGAAACAGAAATGGGAAAAGTCAGTACTCTAGTACGCAGTTTGTGACAATATTAATGATGTTAGTATGCCAATGTTCCTTCATGTTTATTCTACCAAAAAATCTTTATACCTCTCCAATGAAGAGGAAGTTTTAGTAAAAGCAAATAGGCCTTAAAATGGCTGAAAACACACTAAATATTTTTATTTACTAAAGAACTCTAGTTCTTTTATAAAATGTATTTGCTTTACTCCCTGTGTACTGTTGACTGAGATTTGACTTCTAGAGGGAAAATATGATGTAATAAAAATGTTAAGCATTAGGCATCTGAGCCAACATCACTGATGTAGATGAGGGAAATTTGCTAGATATGTCATAGTGCTAGGTTCACAGTACAGATGTGAAGCTATAAAAACATGTGCATGCACAAAATAACTAGAGGGATATTTAAATTGCTGCTATACACAAGCTCATGGTGGTTTCCTTCCCCTAATGGAGCACTGTTTAGTTGGTCAATCAATCCTCACTTGTTACAATGTATGCAGGCATTTTACTAGAAATAAAATAGAAATTGTCACTGCCTACAGGAAGTTGGAAATTGAATGGAGGAATTGGATAAAAATAAGCAGAATCATTGAAAGAAACATATAGAAAGTTGTCTTCCTCTCACAGTGAATTCTCTTTTGTACACATGTGTATAATCCACTTAATAGATTTTTGCTGTCTGATACTCTGTACAATTTATCACAGTCATGATCAGTTTCCACTGACTTGAGCTGGTATTGGTTTAATGAGTGTAGACTATTTTAAAATTAGTTTAAATAATTAGAAGATAAGTTATGATGTTAAAAATAAGCATAAGTCCAAAATGAAATACACTTGATGTAAAGATTATGTTGTAGTTATTCTTTATTAATATGGGAACTGAGCTACTTATAGCCAAATGTGAAGAATACGAATATAGTGATGTGTGGCCCAGTAATAAATATTAGAAAAATGCATCAGAATTGAGATTTCCAAGGTTTCTTCTCCCGCCTTTTCATTATTGCTCTCTGGACTTGCTTTCCATTTATAATCATTGAACATTAAGTGTTCTCTGAGATTTCTGATTTCTCTGCATTTGAGGTGGCCATATATATTATCATGCAAGCTGTGACACTTTTGAGAGAGAAATGGGATGCTAGGACAAAAGATTGAAAAACTAGTGTTCTGAGCAAATCAGGCTATAAAATTATCCTATCTAAAATCCTTATTTCGGGCATTATAAACATTCTCATTGCTTTTTTGAAAATGACTCCTAAATATATATCTTATATCAAGCTCAACTCTTTCTAATCTGCCAGCCTACTCAAAAACTTACAAAAGTAATCCACTACCATGTTTTGCCATTCAAGATTCCATTATATAACCCAGATTATATTTCCAAATAATATATTTCTCTTCTACTCTCTACTGTATACCATATAATCCATTCAGTCAAACTGGGTTTACTAATTATTTCATAATTAATCTTTCTAATGTCTATGATTATAATTGTGTCCTCCACCTGGAATTCACTCTTTAACTCCTCATTTCTATTTTTATTCACATAAAAATATTTTTGATTCTTTAACCGTCTTCTTGAGTTCTGTCTACTTAATTCTTTCTTGAAGTGACTTCTCCTACATAAATAAACAGGAATGGGTTCTCTACCTCTCTTGAACTTTGTTTATAATTTTTACACTACTACCTCATCTTTGTTTTATTTTACTAATGCTTTATTATACAAATGTATGAAATTTACATTTAAGCAGCAGTACAACCTCTCTGAGGACTATGGATTTCATCTTTTTTTTATTATTGTATCCTATAGACTATCTTGTTTTGGGTATAGTTGATATTCAGTGAAAATATATTGATCTATTAAAAAACAGCCATAATATTAAATTATGAGTGTATTATGAGTACATAATTTTATTATTAATAATAATTATTTATAACATTATTATGATTTTTTTTCTATTCTTTTCTAAAAGAAAATACGGTTTTATGGAGATGATTTTGGTTGTTTGCAATGTATTAAAAATGATTGATGTACAGATCTAGAAACAAACCCTCCTACTGTTTTTAATAGTAGGCATTCAGTAATTCTAAGACTCTGAGCAAAAATATATTCATGCATGCAGAAAATAGTTCTGTGAACATGATTGAAGCTTAAGTTTTATATTTCTTTAGAGTTAGACAGATATTTCATACAGTTCAATAAATGGTTTAAATTAGAAAAGTAAATTATATTAAGTCCTAATTAAATTATATAGGTTTTACAACTTATAAAAATAACTTTTATTCACCAAAATACAGGGGAAAAAAATAACTGGTACAAAATTGTATTTCTATAATTTCCTCATTTTTATCTAAGAATGATGTTTTCTAAATTTGTAAGGATTTAGACTTCATTTTGTAAGGTTATCTCATGTTTTATTTCATCTTTTAGAGGTGAAAAGTCTTCATTTGAGCCATATTAAACTATAAAGTTTTCCAGCTTCATTTTATATACCACCACGTATAGGACTGCTTACAAAGTTGTACTCAGTAAATACCTGTTGCAAAATTTAAATTTTGCTTTATCTTTAAAATTCTTACCTAGAGAATAAAATGTTATTGTTTTCTGCTAGAATTAGAGATTTGTACAGACATAATATTGAATTTTCTGGCTATAGTGACCTATTAGGCAGAGTATTTATTAAAAATTACACAGTCATCTCCCAAAACTACTATATTCTTTCTAGAGAGTAACTTTATTTTCCCAAAATCATTTGAAAGAACTTCTGATGGAATTCTTACAGATAAATGATCTGAACTGTCCATGCCATGAAAACAGGATTTCAAACTTTGAGTAGATTACTGTTTATTTGAATAAATGTTCTCTGGTGTGTGGAGTTTATCAATTTATCACACAGGCAAGAATCATGTTTCATTTCCACCTTTCCCATTAAATGGCTGTATGGCATCTGTAATGGGTTTATTTGGGTCCCTCCCAGAATTCACATGTTAAAGCCCTAACCCTCAGTACCTCAGATGTGACTGTATTTGGAGATAAGGTATTTAAAGTGGTAATAAGTGAAAATGAGACCTTTAGCATGGTCCTAATCTAACCTGACTGGTGTTCTTATAAGTGGAGGAAATTTAGCAAGTGTGCATGTGTACAGACGAAAGACAGAGGGAGAAGATAGCCATGCTTAAACCAAAGTGAGAGGCTCAAGCAAACTAATACAGCATCTAAATCTCCATTGCTGCTACTCCCTGGCTAGACTGCTTGGGCCTACCTGCAGAGTCAGCTTGACTAGACTGCTCCATGAATTCCCTTAGACCCAGTTTAGAAAGACCATTAACTCTCTGCCATAGATATTGCCTGGATTCACAGCCCCCAGATCTTCCTTCTTTCTCAAGAGCCAGTAGACCCAGATGAGTCTTCCTTGATGCATAGCCTTGTTTTTCTTATCAATGATGATATGGAAGAGTAGCTTTCTATTGTAACATACTACATGGGAGAGGTCTAAAATAGAGAAAATGTGACATTTGATTCTGCTTTTATCATCATACAGAGTGGAAGAAGGAATCCTTTCAGTGACTGTTTGAGAGCTAATTAGCATGACTAGGGAGTGCTGCCCTCCATGTGCTAGCATGTAATTTCCCAGCAAGTATAGCAGGATTCTTAATATCCTGCTATTAAGAATCCAGCCAAGGGCTTCCCTGGTGGTCCCAAAAAAAAAAAAAAAAAAAAAAAAGAATCCAGCCAAAAGTATCATCCTGTTCTCTACCTCAGTGTCTTCCTTGTTAAGCTGCTGTGCTATCACTGTAATGAGGACAACTGGCCTAATTCAGTGAGAGGCCTCTACTATTTCCTCTCAGTCGGTTTTTGTGACATAAATTATCCACTAATGTGGAAATCCCAGCTGTGATGTTTTCCACTATCATCTCCATGTAATATGGCTTATGAGGGAAGCAACCATGCTTGCCTTTTTCTTTAAAATCCCACCATGACACCCATTAGGATGTTCTGCACAAAGAACGCACTTCAGAACCCAGCTACCTATTCACCTATGGAGTATACACAGTAAGTATTGAGTCAGCCACTATCCACATTCTCTAGTTTTGTTGTTCAAATCTTTTTTTAAATTATTTTAGTTTATCAAGGTATAAATGCATAACTATATTAGTATAAATTTTCCATTTTCAATGTGTTCTATAACCTCTACTGACATTCATTCAGAATGTATTTACGAAGGCCCAAAGTATTTACATGATGCTGTTAATTTTTAGGCATATTGGCTTATTTTTGATATACTGTGGTCTACTCAGCTATTAGTCAAAACTGAATGCTGAACTCAGGGATCTTACAGTCTAGTACAAGGATAACTCATGTACAAAATTTACAGTAACTTAAGACTTTAGACTTCTGAGGGTTTACTCTGTAAATAAGGGGAAAATACATTTTCATTATTGCCTTTCTATATTCAGAAGTTGGTAGGAGAGTCTAAAAATTTGATAATCATTAACAGGAAAGTGTTATTTTCCATTTTTTATTTTCTTCCAGTGTATTTACTGCAAAGGTGTTAGATTCAGGGGTAGATAGCTATTTATGTAATGGAGGACCTAATGAGTTTTCTCCTATTCAGATGCTGTGATGGAACCTATCTGGGGTGAGTAATAGAAAGCCAATTACTTGACATGAAAAAGTTAAAAAAGGAGAACAAAAAAGCATGGGGGTTGAGGATTGACACATAGAAAGAGAGAAGGCTCTTGACTTCTTAGGATGACAATATTCCAATTTCAGTTGTTGGTAGTCAACATTCTAAAATCCCTCTTATTAAATCAAAATTTCAGAAAAATCTCTTCTGAGTAATCCATCCTTATGATAGTGTTGGTGTAGTAGGACATAGTACAGAAAAAGGGCATAACAGTCATTAGAAATTGGTCAGAGTGTAATCAATAATTTAGTGAACAGAAAACTATAATAGAAGGAAATAATTTACCAGGAAAAAATGCAGTTTATACCAAGCCCCCAGCCCAGAGTTAGTGGAAGAAAAGATAGATTTCTCACTAATTATAGAACAAGGGTCTCCCAAGACATCCTCCCTGATTGTGAAAGTAAAGGACAACCAAGAAGTGTTAAGGGAAATGTGAAACATGAAAACAAATATCTGGATTATGGTATTAAATGACCTCAAAGAGATTCAGACAGAGCTCAAAGCATATTCAGGTGAGGAGAGAACAGTCTGCAGTAAGCCCTTAATAGAATGTGATTAACTATGGCTGCTGCTGCCCAGGACATTCCCTGGAAATCTTCCTTTTCAGGAGTATTATCTTCTGCCCTGTTTTTCAGGCATCATTTTACCAGTTACAAAACTTAATTCTCCTCTGATTTTGTTGCAGATCATTATAATTTAACCAATCTCCAATCTATGCAAAATCTGTTCCTCCTTATAGACAAATGGATACCAAATTATTTTATCACTAATGAACAAATCTAAATATCAAAATTCTAAAATATCATATAATTTAAATAATATAGGCAACAAATTGTAGGTTCTCCATTCTAGATTTTTACCTAGTCTGTATACTTACATAAATCATGGTTGCTGCAAAGGACTGAAACCACTGATTGAAACATTTAGCAAAGTGGAATATATATGGCCAAATATCATTAATATAAATATATAAAAAATTAAAACATCATATGGGTTCTTTAGAGAAAGAGGGCTCTGTAAAGCCATAGTAGCATCAAATATTATTCTCTTAGCATCTACATAGGTCCTTATAAATACTTTTCCATATGATAAAGAACCTTAAGGAAAACACAGTCTCTGTTAAGTGTGTGTATAGTTCAGAAGTTATTTTATAATTTCATAAAAATATTTTGATAAAATGTGATAAAATTTTATAAAATAAAATTTTCATAAAATGACCATTGCCAGTCATGTCTGCATTACCTCAGTAGTCTATACCGCAACCTCTGAGGTAGATACTGTCACATCTAAATTTTACACAAGAAGGAACCAAAGCACAGAGGGGCTAGGTACCTCACCCAAGTCATCATCTAGCACATAGTGGGCTTGTACTTGACCACAGGGGTCTAACTCCCAAGTTAATACTTTTTTCCTCCATCGTTGGTAGCCACACACTTAACGCAATATTACAGATCTATTTTCAGAAGCAATGCTGTGTGTCAGTTCAGTTCAGCAAACACTTCATGAGTGCCTGGCACTGTTCTCTGGACTGTGATACAAAGATGGGTAGCATTAGCCCTTGCCACAGTCAGGCCCTCTCTGTACTCTTTTTCTAACCAGCACTTCTTATGAAAACAGTCAACTGTATTCCTGCTACAGGGTGAGCTATCAGAAGTCTCAGTGGCTGTCCTGTAAGATGGCATGTGACTGACCTAAAGATGCAGTTGTTCAAGAATGTGTCCACTTTTTTTTATATCATAATTCATTGCAGCATTAGTAAATCATGGCTCTTAAAAGTGGATAGCATTTTGCCCCACTCCTGAAATCCACTCCTTTACTAAAGTCGTTCCTGAGAAGATGGAGTGAGTGATCTGACTGAAAAATTTGGGAAAATGCTGCATGCTTTGTTCAACCCTTCCATCTACTGGGGAATCAATTGCTGTCAGGGCTGGGCTCCTCTGCTTCCCCAGAAGCTGTGCTCCTGGGGATGTGGAGGGCCGCAGTGGCTGGATGGGAAGTCTGTCTAGTTCCGAGATTCCATATTAATAGCTCAGTTCAGCCAACAGGCTTCAGCCATGTCCTCCTGCATGATTTCTCTCAGTATGTGGGGTAGAAAAGGGAGCATTTTTGTTGGGAAACCCACAGCCATTTATTAGATATAATTCTATTCTCCCACAAGGAACAGACAACTGATGAGTGCATATACAAGCCATTATTACCCAGGAAAACTTAAAATTTGCTGAGAGTTGTCACCCCTCACACACACACACACACATATGCATATATGTAAACATACGTACATTTACATGTGTGCATATACACAATATATATAAATGTACATATATATACACATATGTGTATGTACAGATAGACACATAATCCTAAAGAACAGTAGCCAAACTCTTATTTGCTTCTTTCCTTTCTAATAACTGCAGTGTCTTAAAATTTGCACTTCCTTGCCCAGAATTACCTGCTGTACTCTAATCACATGGTATCTGAGATCATTTGGAAATTGAGATTAAATCATTGGGAACATCAGTTACAGGAAATAGATTTCTTAGATTAAAGTAATGCTTCCATTTTTGTCCCATACATTTGACATTTTGACTCTCATAGTATAGCTTTTACCAAGAGATAGACCTATATCTAGCAATCAGCTTCTAGCCTTAGTGCATTCATTTAAATTTTAGTGTCAATATTATAACTATGTTATAAAGTTTATAACTCATAGCTTTTTAGTATAGTCATAGAGAACAAGGAATTGTATCATAATTGCACAAAGGGGACATTAAGTTGCTGGCTAGAGTGAAAACACTTACGAATGAGCCCACATTAAACTCCGTGCCTCAGGTGAAGGATCCTGCGCTGCAAGGTCAGGGATGTGGCACTTTATCCTGCTTGCCTAAGGCTCATGCAGCTCAGCTTTTAGGAGGCACTTAGGAAATTCATGTTTCTCTACATAGCATCCATGTGGCTACATTGCAAATACACTGAATTCTGACCCCTTTTACAATGCTGAAAAGGTAAAGGAACAACAGTCATTTCACCACTGATTTACATGGGAGTTATTAGCTGCAACATCTGTATTCCCAACACAAGTTGATTTAATTTGCTCAAATTTCCTGGTAATCATATACTTCGACCTAGAAAGGACATTCTTTCCTTTCTTACTTTCTTGAAAAAAAGAACAACCACCCAGTTCCTCCATTTGAATTTAATGCATTTTCACCAATGGCAGCCTTTGAGAGTAGCTTAAGAGTTGGAAGGGTTAAGGAAACTTTACTTGGCATCATTCTGGGAAAATAGAATCCTAGCATTTTGGCCTTTCGAGTTTGCTTACTAGACAGTGAAATGCAAAAACTGAAGGAAGATAAACTCTCTATTTGCAGTGAGGCTATGTGAAAATGGAAGGTGTTTAATCACCGAAAAGACGAACTATGTCATCTCCTTTTTTCCTCTGGAAATACAGGGTTGTTCCCTCTGGTGTAATCTTTTTCTTTTTCTCTGTCCAGTCCAGACTTAAATGATACCAGATGCTGGCGATCCAGCAATATTTTGCTTATTTCTCAGTTGGAAAATTGGTTTTCTTCTTTTCCTCATTTCTTTCAAAAACAAAAGGTAAAAGAAAATTTAACAAATTATTATTGACTGCAGCAAACCATGAGTTAATGTCAATTATGTTCTGCACCAATTATTAAAGAAACATTTATTAGGTGGACACTCTGAACAGAACACTACACCAGACTCAAATTGACCCCAACCCAGTAATATAAAAGTCTCAAGGATTTCTAGAATTAACAACTTTATATAAACAAAAAGCATTTATATAAAGTTGACCTATAGCAATGGCTGAATCAGTCTGTTTGAGCTGCCATAACAAAGCACCATAGACTAGGTGGCTTAAACAATGGAAACATATATCCTCACAGTTCTAGAGGCTGGAAGTCTGAGATCAAGGTGTTGGCAGGTTAAGTTTCTCCTAAGACTTCACTCCATAGCTCTCAGATGACTGCCTTTTATTATGTCTTTACATGATCTTTCTTCTGTGCACACACATTCCTGGCGTTTGTTTTGTGTCTAAATTTCCTCTTATAAGGACACCAGCCAGATTGTATTAGGGCTCATGTAAATGGTCTCATTTTAACTTAATCATCTCTTTAGAGGCTCTTTCTCTCAATTACAGTCACATTCATAGGTACTGAGATTTAGAA
The DNA here is from genome assembly GCF_003031525.2 of Neophocaena asiaeorientalis asiaeorientalis. Lineage (NCBI taxonomy): Eukaryota > Metazoa > Chordata > Mammalia > Artiodactyla > Phocoenidae > Neophocaena > Neophocaena asiaeorientalis. The sequence continues at coordinate 5,450,919 of NW_020174712.1, read as the reverse complement.
CTTCAACCTGGGACTTTGTAGAGGGGTGGACATATGGCAGCCCATAACGATGGCCTGGATGAATCTGGCCATGGATGAATCTGGACAGGAAATGAGGCATTGGGTTGGATGCCAGCATGGATAGGTGACAAGTACAGAGAGACAGCAGCTTCTCACTGACCAGCCTGTGTCTTATAAGCCCCATGAACTAGAAGCAACCCTGAGAATGCAGGCAGGGTGAGATCTTAAATTGAATGAAGAAACACTGAAATGGCTAAGATTGCCCTGAGTTAACTAAGACTGGTTTCTACCATCTGAAAAACATAGCCATTAAGTGAAGTTATAGGAAAATTTTAAAAGTAGCTTTCCTCTGGCCTGTATCTGTGACTTGGGATTATATCTGCTGCATCCATACTTTCTACATTGTGTAGCTATACCATGAGACTGGGCTGCAAAGAGCTAAAAGAAATTCAGGCTCATTGAAGAAAAGCAATGTATTGAAAAGTTTCAGGGAACTCACAGAATTAATGGAAGGCTGTCCAGAGCAGGTAAAGGAATGACAAGCACCAAGAATCTCCAGGAAACAAGAAGCAGGAAGCAGAAGCAGAACAGCTGAATAGACCTAGACAGGATGCTGGGACACTATACTGGTGACTGCGACCACTGGGGTGAATGACTTGTGGCCATTCTACTAGTCCTTGCATCACTAGCTCCAGTAAGAAGTGTATGCCTATTTCCTGTGAGGTACTAGAATGAGGAGAGAAAGGTCTGGCCCCTGGGCTTTGTATCAGAAGACAATCTCTTGGAATTTCCCTCAATTCTAGACTGTACACAATAGGCAAGATCAGTGTTCAGCTGAAGATAGGGATGACGAAGAGCAGATGCTGGAAAACCAAACTATGACATCACCCAACTTCCTAGCACAGAAAGAGCACCCAGTACAGCAGCTGTTGCTGTTTCTCTAATAATGATTATTGCATGTGATCAATTCCAAAAGTTCTCTAGGGAAAAGGAGAAGGGAAGGTTGATGTAGCCTAGAATAGTTGGATAGAGTTTAATAGAAGATGTTCCAGGTGAGCAGATCTTGAATGCATAGCATATGAATAACTAGATTGGGCATTGGACATAGTCCAGGGAGGAGTAGTGCGAGCCCAGGTACGTAGAAGGAAGGGAACTTGATGGATGCTGAGCGTGAAGATGGTTGCCTGAACTGACTGGGGGCTCCTTCTGGCAAGTTGTGACAGACCAGTTTGGATACTTCCAGCGGGGAGATGTATATAGAGGCTCTTATGTTTCCACAAGGAGGGGTTTGATTTATTGGTTCAAAGGAAGCCATGGTAGGTTCTTGAGCAGCAGTTTCCCAGGGGTACAACATCTCCTTTGTTTGAAGTTTAAGGACAGAACAGCAGAAGTTGTTCAGAGGCCTAGGAAGCTCAGTTGTCATCAATTTTCCTTTTAGCTACTGTTAAGTGGTTCCCTGATCCCTAATATTTCTTTTTCTTTGGAAATTTTGTTAGTGTGCTTCTTTCTTCGTATTTTTTCTTTCAACAACAACAAAAAACTATCATATCTGCTACTTATTTCTGTTTATAAAACAATTTGAAAAAATTTTGTCTCATCATAATAACATGGAAAATAAACTTTTTTGAAATTTTTTCCTGTTGCAAACCAGTTTTTATTTAGAGCTGGGAAATGTTTTTGTTACCAAACAGAAACAATAAAAGCATGAACAAGGTAGCTGGGACAATTTTTGGTATTCTGAGGTTTGCACAAAACATTGATTTGTGAAATCCATGTTAGGTGCAAGTGTATTTCAGTTCAAACTTTGTATTTTAGCTTTACAATAAGCATTTATTTCCCCACATGCCTTACTTTATGGAATAGGTTTTAGAGTTTATTCTTCTCTACAGTCTTTGATACATTTGATTGAGTTCATTCTATGCAGAGGTCAACACAGATCTATGATTTTTAAAAAGAGATTTGGATTTAAAACAACAAACAACTCTTCAATTACTGCCATAACTCCTGCCCTCTGCTTCTCATTTTCCCCACCTTTGATCTTACACGAATCCTTAGTAAAGTACTGAGCTGAGATGCTGGGCAGGCAGTGAAGGGCACAACGGGAATTACTAGAACAAAATGCCATGGAAAGGGTTGCGCATGAATTATGCCTCCAGTGAAGAAAACATTGCTGTAACCATTCCCCTTTGCAATGCCCCGTGGTTGCTTCTACCATCAGGAGGTGGGGTCTGTTTCTCCAACTCCTTGATTCTGGGCTGGCTGGCCTCTTGATTGATTTTGATCAGTAGAATGTGGTGGAAGGGCCGTGTGGAAGAGACTGAGGTGCCCCAAATGACAGGCACCACAGATCCTGGAACTCTCCAGCCCCTTCGAGTCACCCAATCACTGCAGCTAAATGAGTGAGTCCCAGTTAGACAAGCAGAAGAACTGTCCAAATTGCCAGTACACAGAATTATAGGGAATTCTAAATCATTGCTGTTTTTATATATATATATTTTTTTTTTTTTAAATAAATGTATTTATTTTATTTTTGGCCGTGTTGGGTCTTCGTTGCTGTGCGCGGGCTTTCTCTAGTTGCGTCAGGTGGGGTTACTCTTTGTTATGGTGTGTGGGCTTCTCATTGCAGTGGCTTCTCTTGTTGTGAAACACGGGCTCTAGGCACGCAGGCTTCAGTAGTTGTGGCATGTGGGCTCAGTAGTTGTGGCTTGCAGGCTCTAGAGCGTAGGCTCAGTAGTTGTGGCACATGGACTTTGTTGCTCCGTGGCGTGTGGGATCTTCCCAGACCAGGGCTCGAACCTGTGTCCCCTGCATTGGCAGGCGATTCTTAACCACTGTACCACCAGGGAAGCCCCAATCATTGCTGTTTTATGCCACTATTTGGAAGGAATTTTGTAGCAGGAGCAATAAATAACAGATACACATGCTTTTTTTCTTTTTTTTTTTTTGGCTTAATACTTAGTTCAGGCTCCTTATGTATATAATACCAAATATGAATCACTTTAATTATCTACTATGTGTCATAGTTAAGAGCTCATCAAATATAAAGCAGCTGTCTCTACAGGTGGAAGTGTTTGCTCACGTCATTGTACCCATACAGGGCGATCAAAATTCAGTGTCTTGTCCTCAGTTTTGTACATAGGGCCTACACGACTGATTCACACTAATCAATCTATCTGACAAAATAGTATTTATTCAGAATTCCAACTTCTTAAAATAAGGTTTGTACTGCAAGGTGGTTAGAATTGTTCGTCTCTGTTGAGGATAAAATTCTGATCTCTGCATGGCAATCTAAATGAAAAACCAAAATAATCCAAGATGTAAAGAGGATCATTTGGGATGGTATTATAGTATTACACGGTCCTAGTGCCCCTTTTCGATGATAAACAAAGGAATCCAGTAGTTCATCCCAGCAAATAGGACCACTCCCACTCTGAATAGTGCTGGAAACAATAATAGCCCGTTTCCTGTATTCTACTTTTTAAGACTCCACATGAGCATGGTTTCTAGAGAAACCAGCATCGTATCACCTGACATCATTGCATTGCGATCTGATTTTCCTGGCTGTGAACTCTTAATGGAGACAAAAAAAAAAACAACTCAGTAGTAGCACGTTTACCACCATTTACATATTTATTTTATTTTACTTTATTTTATTTTATTATTCAGTGAAAGATTCTTTAAATTCTGTAGAGCTTTACAATTTTCAGAAGTTTCACACACATAATTTTATATAATCCCATAATAACCTTTTTTTTAAATCCCCCTCTCCTATATTGCTCCTCTCCCTTCCCTCTCCCAATGGTAAGCACTAGTTTGTGCTCTGTATCTGTGAGTCTGCTTCTTTTTGTGCTTTATTCACTAGTTTTTTTGTTTTGTTTTTGCGGTATGCTGGCCTCTCACTGCCATGGCCTCTCCCATGGTGGAGCACAGGCTCCAGACACACAGGCTCAGTGGCCATGGCTCACGGGCCCAGCCGCTCTGTGGCATGTGGGATCTTCCCGGACCGGGGCACGAACCTGCTTCCCCTGCATCGGCAGGTGGACTCTCAACCACTGCGCCACCAGGGAAGCCCTGTTGTATTTTTTTAGATTCCACATATCAGTTGTATCGTACAATATTTATCTTTCTCTGTCTGACGTATTTCACTTAGTATAATGCCCTCCAAGTCCATCCATGCTGCTGTGAATGGCAAAATTTCATTGTTTTTTATGGCTTTGTGATATTCCATTGTGTGTATATATACCACAGCTTCTTTATCCATTCATCTGTTGATGGACACTTAGGTTGATTTTATAATTTAGCAATTGTAAATAACACTACTATGAACATTGGGGTGCATGTATCTTTTCTAATCAGTTTTTTCTGGGTTTTTTTCGGATATATACCCAGGAGTGGCATTGCTGGGTCATACGGTAGTTTTATTTTTAGTTTTTTTGACCACTCACGTATTTTTGCTAAAGATACTTTGTCAATCTTGTCCCCACATTTTGCAGCATGTCGCTTTATTTCTCGTATGTCCCAATTAAATTAACCACAAATCTCTGAGCCACTTTTACATCGTTGGCACATTTTTAAAGTTGATATAATCATTTACATTCTTCTGAATACTTGCAAACCAAGGCTGTATTTATTATATTAGGAGATCCAGTCTCTCAAAAGCAATACTTTAAGACATTATTTTGATACAATAATGGTGCTAAAATGTCATATTTAAAGAGGTATGGCTTAAAAAGTTTCAGGTCCATACTGTTTATAGCTCTCTTGTGCAGTACATAATTACTGGATATCTTTACCCCAGTGGAGAAAAGATATTTAAGATACTGAATTAAGCATTTTTTTCCTCAAAATTAACGTCTGTGCTTATATTTGCACATTCTTAATTTTTTATACTTCTTCCTCTTCTGGTCGTAGCAATAAAACCATCTAACCAACCCTCCTCTCATCCGCCATCAAAACAAAAATAAATAAATGAAGTAATCAGTCAAAATGAACAAGACACAAATGTAGCTTATCAAAATTTTTATCACTTGGTATATTAGTAAACATCCTCAGTAGCGTGCCACATTTCTTAAAAACCTCAATGCAGTTTATATAAGCAATATAAAAAATAAAGGTTCCTAATTACTCTTTCACCTTTGTATTTTTAAAAGGAACGTATGTAACTTATCACAAAAATGATAAACTTAAGGAACAAAGTAAAGTTTTATGCCCCTATGTTTTCATCATTCTAGTAGTAATATTTAATTTTCTATTCTCTATATGTTATAAATAAGGGAAACGCCACAATTAAAAGGTTGAAAATATTATTTTCTATCATTTGAGGGGAATTTTCAGCCAAAATATCTGAGTGGCACTTGTGAGGACAGGTGGACCCTTAGCATCCCTAGTCATTTTCTTCATTTACTTTTTTGGGTCAGAATGAGCTCAAGTGTCTAAGAGCCTCCAAGCCTTCAAAGCCCTTTCTGCCTCAAACCCAATGATGACTTGTCAATAAGATGTGGTTTTTTGCCACCATCCCATCCCCAAGTGTCCTAACTACTTATTGAATGGGTAGATCATTTTCTGCTTAGCAATTCAAAATTGCCTCTGATTCAGCTGACAGGCCTGGAATCAGTGTCCTTCAACCCAGAACAAGCATTCAAGTCATAGCAGCTGTCAGTCCAGGTCAAAGTTGTCTCGCTGGTGACCACTGTTACTAACACCGTGAAGTTAGGGACAAAAGTTACAATGATGGCAGCTTTTAATTCTTTGTGTTAACAAAGAGACAAAGGGCAGCCAACCAGACACATTCAATAACTGTATTTTAAAAGTTGTAAAGAAAGCCACACTTGATAAGTTTACCAGTGTTTCTGATATGTTATTCAGGCACTTTGGTCCTTGTGTATCTTTGATTATTAACTCTTGATTGATTATGGCTTTTGAAAATCGTCATTTATATTTAGACATTTCTACATTGGACATACAGTTGTTAGAATCTTTTATAACCTTTGTATTGAGAAATGGGTCTAATATCCAATATGGAAGGTGAAATAGGACACACCATATTTTTCTTTCTCTTTGGTCTTTTTGTGAACAGGAATATCATGCTAACTCTATTTTTTGAGAGAAATAGGTACATAAAATAATATCTTTAAGACATTATCTGGCACTCAGTTATAATTATCATGTATAGTGTATGGTACAATTACTTTTTTAACATGTCTGCATATTTTAATGCACCAACTAGTCTATGAGTAAAATGGGGATAAAGACTTTTTGAATGTGTCATTATACCTCCAGTAATAAAACTAACATGAGTAACAAGAGCAATACATAAATAGCATCTGTTCATTGAGTTCTTTGTTCCAGGCACAATGCTAAATACTTCTTATATATATCTCCTTAACCCTCAAAACCATTCCATGAAGCAGCTATTATCCATATTTTGCATATAATGGAACAGAGGTTCACACAAGTAACTTGCTCAAAGTCATGTTTTGCTAAAGGGAAGGTTCTGTTGTTTTTATTAGTGGTAGTAGCTGCGGCAGTGGCAGCAGTGAGCTGTTTACTTTCCCTTCCCTCCATTAGATCGTTTGCACCTTGTGGTCCTCTTGCTCACATTTTCATCCCACATGAAACTCTCACACATCATTAACATAATGCTGAGGGTTGAATGCCGAGGGTTAGTATGGGTCTGGCTTAAGCCCCGCTCCTAGAGGATCACATCTGTGTAAGTCAGGGGCTTCTACATGTGGGGAATCCTGTATATACTTTGTAATAATTTACAGTGTTTGCTCAAATGCATATCCTACATGGCAGAGCAATTACACAGGTAATAAACCATGTATCTGAGAACACAGAATACATAACATCTAACCTTTCCCCGCACACTTGATTTCTCCTGATTTATTAATAACTTTCTTATGTTTAAGTGATTTTTCTTATTATGTATTGCTTTGTATCTCACTGTGGCGTGACCTTAGCCAAACAGTTGCTATATTAAAATTCTCTCATGATACTTCTTAATCCTACATTTGCTGGCGTATAAAATGTTTTGTTTTATAGCCGACAATATGGTTAAGCAATAGGGAAGAAAGATGAAAGCAGGAACATACAAAAAAACCATTAAGAAACTTATTAACTAGTAAAAATATACAGAAACTAGAACCAATTCATTCTCTTCTGCTGCAACCAGTTATAAGCACATCATGGCATTTTCGGAAGGAGAAAACATTTCTACAAAGCTGTTTTCAATGCTGTATCAAACACCATACTAATTTGAACACAAAAGTTCTTCAAGTGACAGGTGATACGTTATAACACAGTATTTTTAAATGTTTCATGTTGTTTAAAATACAAATGACAAAGGGAGCAAAACTACTGGCATTCTCAGTTTATAAGCTAGGTTGTTCATCTTTGTAGTTTAATGACATAATATTTTCATCAATGAATTCGAATAAGCTCGCATCTTGATGTGATCTATTTTTGTTGTGTTTGTTCTTAGAAGCTTTTTCACTGAGAGACAGTAATAAGTGATGGAGGCTCTAAGTAACTGAGACCATGCTAACATATGACACTGAATAAACCATAAGTGCTGATGCATTTTCACTGCTAAATAATTTGATTTGTTACAGTTAACACTGTTTACTGAAAAAGGTGAGATAGTCAGGCATGTTTTTAAAATGAATGTAATGGCAAAAGTGAAAGTGAATCTGTTTTTAAATAAGTGCCTAAAGAAAACAGATATGACCTTTAAAGATTTGAGTAGTCTGATTTCCTGTGACTCATTAAACTATTGTTGTGAATGGAAAGCTAGTATTTCTAATAACAACTTTGTCGACTCTCTTTAGCTTACATATATTACTTCTGATTTTCGGAAGGACATCTGAGAAGTAAATGCTATTATTCTTCTTTTACAGATGAGGAAGCACAAGGCCAGAATAGTTCAGCGAATTGCCCCCAAAGGTAGTAAGTAAACACTATAACTAAGATTTCAACCCAAGTCTGTCTGGGGCTAAAGTCCATTCCCTTTCCAACGTAACATTCTACTTCCTGAATTTCAGTAAATTGGAGCAACCAAGCCTGTTTATTTCAAATTTTGTCTTTTGTCTAACATATGATCATAGTCCTCAGTAAATTCGAAAATAATTAGCCACTATCCATTAATAATCACAGTCTGAAAAGAGAGTTAAACCAACAAAAAGACTTTTCTATCATTGCAAGTGCCTGCACGGATATAATCAGTCAATCAAAAGGTAACTAATTTCTCAAAACTCTACAGATATTTTAGAATGTCTTATGAATTATATACTGTTAAACATTTCTATCTCAGAGCTTAAGATACCTAGTACTTATTTCTGGTAACAAGGAAAGGATTGTTTGGTGATCTGAAATCTCAGACTAGACAATTTAAATCTTTCTTATACTGGGATATAATATGTGATTAAAACTCTCCACCAAAACAAAATAAGTATGACAGGCTCCTATATGACAAGGGAGTTTCCTCCTGGAATTCTTTAGGGGAAATTTAAAGTTAGGAAAAACTAACAATAGACAAGAGAACTATTATTTCCTATATAATCATATTTCAATGTGCAGTTATATACAATAATCTCTCTTTGTGTAATTCAAAAAAGGTATTTTATATGTAGTCAATAAATGTTTCAGGAACATAGTGTCAAAATGGTGTGCTGTTCTTTAAAGATTTATCTTTGGTTTTAATACATATAAGCTTTACAGTAAAAACAAGAGAATAATTGCCAAGAATTAGCATTTCTTTAGCACTTAAATTTTCATGACACTACCCAGCCCTACAAAAATGAGAAGGCATTTATTATGTAGAATCAAGACCACCTTCTTCAAGGAAAAAAAAAAAAAGGTCTAGCAAGTAGAGTTCGGAAACATAATTCATTGGGTCGGGAAGGTTTTCAATGAAATGATCTTTAAGGCTCTTTCCAAGTCCCAATTCTATATTTTCATTATTCTAATTGTAAAAGCTGATTTGTTCACTGAGAGACAGCAAGGAAACATCTGTATAAGTTGTGTTGTTCACTCAGTAGGGATAATGCAGTGGAGGGGAGGTATGAGCACTTGGCTAGAGTCTGGTGATTTCTGTTTAGTCCTGTGTCAGCCACTCACGGAGCAATAACCTTGTTTGAGTAATTTGAATTCTTTGATTCTCAGTGTTTCTTTATAATCTATGAAATGGAAGTTAGAAAACTGACACGGGGGAATTTTTTA
>NW_020174712.1:5309655-5441647 GCF_003031525.2 Neophocaena asiaeorientalis asiaeorientalis | reverse complement strand
GGATGTGTATACACCTGAGATCCTCTTTCCACTCTGACACTGACCATGCCAAGCGAGGCCAGTACCCTCTTTGGGATTGAGGTGCCTTTGTAGAAGAAAGGTGTAGAGTCAATGACTATAAAGATTATTCCTTATTCTTTTTGATTCTTGAAAACCCTCACATTCCCTAACAAAAGAATTGGAGTTCAAGATTTAAAAAGATGGAAACAAGGATGATACCAAAAATATCTTGGACTAAAATTACTCAAGAATGATTGAAAGCCTCCAGAGAAAAGGCATTTTTTTTTTCATCCTTTTAAAATCTTTTCTCTGCTGAAATCTCTTAGTATAAGAGTAATAGTGCTTGTAAATTTTGTAGATTAACCCTTTGTCAATTGCTTCATTTGCAAATATTTTCTCCCATTCTGAGAGTTGTCTTTTGGCCTTGTTTATGGTTTCCTTTGCTGTACAAAAGCTTTTAAGTTTCATTAGGTCCCATTTGTTTATTTTTGTTTTTATTTCCATTTCTCTAGGAGGTGGGTCAAAAAGGATCTTGCTGTGATTTATGTCATAGAGTGTTCTGCCTATGTTTTCCTCTAAGAGTTTGATAGTGTCTGGCCTTACATTTAGGTCTTTAATCCATTTTGAGTTTATTTTTGTGTATGGTGTTAAGGAGGGTTCTAGTTTCATACTTTTACATGTAGCTGTCCAGTTTTCCCAGCACCACTTATTGAAGAGGCTGTCTTTTCTCCACTGTATATTCTTGCCTCCTTTATCAAAGATAAGGTGACCCTATGTGCGTGGGTTTATCTCTGGGCTTTCTATCCTGTTCCATTGATCTATATTTCTGTTTTTGTGCCAGTACCGTTTTGTCTTGATTACTGCAGCTTTGTAGTATAGTCTGAAGTCAGGGAGCCTGATTCCTCCAGCTCCATTTTTCGTTCTCAAGACTGCTTTGGCTATTCGGGGTCTTTTGTGTTTCCATACAAATCATGCAGCTAAATATCAAAAAAACAAATAACCCAATCCAAAAATGGGCAGAAGACCTAAATAGACATTTCTCCAAAGAAGATATACAGATTGCCAACAAACACATGAAAGAATGCTCAGCATCACTAATCATTAGAGAAATGCAAATCAAAACTACAATGAGATATCATCTCACACTGGTCAGAACGGCCATCATCAGAAAATCTGGAGAGAATAAATGCTGGAGAGGGTGTGGAGAAAAGGGAACCCTCTTGCACTGTTGGTGGGAATGTAAATTGATACAGCCACTATGGAGAACAGTATGGAGGTTCCTTAAAAAACTAAAAATAGAACTACCATATGACCCAGCAGTCCCACTACTGGGCATATACCCTGAGAAAACCATAATTCAAAAAGAGTCATGTACCAAAATGTTCATTGCAGCTCTATTTACAATAGCCAGGACATGGAAGCAACCTAAGTGTCCATCAACAGATGAATGGATAAAGAAGATGTGGCACATATATACAATGGAATATTACTCAGCCATAAAAAGAAATGAAATTGAGTTATTTGTAGTGAGATGGATGGACCTAGAGTCTGTCATACAGAGTGAAGTAAGTCAGAAAGAGAAAAACAAATATGGTATGCTAACACATATATATGGAATCTAAGGAAAAAAAAAAGTTCATGAAGAACCTAGGGGCAAGACGGGAATAAAGACACAGACCTACTAGAGAATGGACTTGAGGATATGGGGAGGGGGAAGGGTAAGGTGAGACAAAGTGAGAGAGTGGCATGCACATATATACACTACCAAACATAAAATAGATAGATAGTGGGAAGCAGCTGCATAGCACAGGGAGATCATCTCGGTGCTTTGTGACCACCTGGAGGGGTGTGATAGTGAGGGTGGGAGGGAAGGAGATGCAAGAGGGAAGAGATACGGGAATATATGTCTATGTATAACTGATTCATTTTGTTATAAGCAGAAACTAACACACCATTGTAAAGCAATTATACTCCAATAAAGATGTAAAAAATTAAAAAAAAGTGCTTTCTAATCCAGGCAGAGAAAGTCATAGGTTTTTTGTTGGGAATATTGTAAGATAAGTTTTTTTAAACTCTCTAAGTTGATAATATGAATGTTTTATGTGTATGAATTTATGGCTTAGTATTTAACTTGGTTAATAAAATTGGTTTAGAAAAAAACACTTTACAAAAAAAAAGTTTTGAAAAAGTGGTTTAGCGGTTCAGAACAGTGGTTGTTAGATACAGAAAACCAAACTCTTAATGCTTTAAAAAGTGAAGGAAGTTTATTGGCTTACAAATACAAAAGCCCAAGGATAGATGGACTTTAGTCAAACTCTGAGCAGAATTCTGTCTCCACGTTTCTTGATTTACTAGCATTTCCATCTCTTGTCAGTCATTGTTACCCTTAAAATGTTATCCTGTGTTTATATGCTGTCAGCATTTTTTACACATCCAATGTGAGAAAATGACCACTGTCCTTAACTACGGAATGAATGCCCTACATTTGCTATCACTGGCCCATCTTTAAGATGGGCTGAACTTTGGACTAATTTGTTTGGGCACAGTGAGTGGTGCCTGGTCTTGGTTTAGGATAGAGTTAGATAATGAAACACTGATAAAACAATCTTAATAGTAAAAAGCAGTGGGAAAGCAGCAGCTATCCTTGTATCTGCGGATGAAGTAAATCCCATCCAAACTCCCTGGCTGCCATACAAAATGAGTGGAGCAGTGGTAGGTAGGATGGAGGTCGGTAAGATAACCACAGTACCTACTGCAGAATTCCACCACTTCAGTAAATATTATCAAGAGTAGTAAGTTTCCCCACAGGAAACTTGGGGACAAAACATGAACTCCATGCCTTCCCAGAGTTATAGTGGCAGAAAGAAATTAAAAGAAAACCTAATCTAGTTGTCATACTTTGAAGATGGGGAAATTGAGGCTCAAAGAGGTCAGATAATTTGTCTAAAAAATATAGCAGAGCTTGGAGGTAGTCTCCATATCACTGCCACTATTCCAATGCCCTTCCAATTACACATAAGCCATTTATTCATTCAAGATGTAGTGACCATTGCTGTCTCCAGTGTTGCCTATTGAAAAGTGTCTGGCTTCACAGCCCACTTCAAATGCCACCTCGTCCATTAGAATTTTTTTCAGTCTTTGAGTCAGAAATTTCTTCTCCATATTATACACACTCATGGCATGCTTTACTTCTCTCAGTCACCTTCTACCTCATATTATATTTTTTGCCTTTATCTCTCTTACTGGAGTGTGAGTTCCTTAAACAAAAAGGCTGTGTTCTGTTCATTTCTGTATCTTTCAGAGTACTGCCCACACATTAACGTTTGAATATGTGGATGAATGAGTAAATGTTTTGGCTCAGGAAATAGTGATTTGAGAATTTCTTAGGAGTAGACCATTGGCACCCTTCATAATTGACCAGAATCACATCTATCATCACTTAGTTGTAGCTGGGATTGAACCAGGCTTGCTTTCGGTGACCCAACATTTGGACTCAGGCCAAATGTTGAAGTGAGTGAAGTCTGCTTTCTTCCCTTCTGCACAGTTCTTTTCTCCTGAAGAAGCTGGTGTGGTGTGTACACAGATAGCTGCACCACAGGTAGCTTTCCCCAGCCCTATCAAGATGTAAACTGTTCTATTCTATTCCAGCAGACTCTTCTAGGAATCATCTGAGATACATTTATTCTAACATTATGCTCCTAATGCTCTCGATGGCATTTGGTTTTTACAGGCGCTCTTGAGGTAGAAGTTCTAAGAAATCTAAATTAAATTTTGAGTTTGCAAGAGCATGATAAGGTAACATTGTGACCTTTAAACACAAGATGGTCTTCTATTTCTTTTTTCTACTTAATTTCCATTTCTACTTGCCCATTCATAAGGCCAGGCCAACCTTTACTATGTTATGGTTCATTTTACAATAGCCCTTGAAATTATGTCATGATGGAGAGAGGAGCAGGGATTGAGGGAACATGGCAAACTTCTCTACAATAAAATATACTTCATTGGACCCACTGGGACTCCAGTCTTTTTTGACAAGTACAGACTTGATGATATGTTTGTTATGGGAGAATCTGAAATAACTCTAAGATAAGTGTCACTGCCTCAAAGTCATAACAGAAGTATTGCAGACACTGTTATGTGAGAAAGAATCTATGTTTATTAAGAGACCACACATTAAAATTTTTAGGGAACTGAATCTGCCCAGAGGGAGATATATTGAGACATATTGAGATGGGCCCCTTCTTTCTGTCAATATTACATTATGATTAATTTGAACCGGATAGTAAATCTTGAATTGCAAATGAGATAGCTAAAACTTAGCAGTTTATCTTTGCTGTCACAGTACCACATATCAAAAAGAGAACCCTTCATATTAAATGAAAATGGTCTCTAAAAGCAATTTTACTGTATCATTAGAAATTTGGGGTGTGAAATAAGTAAATTATTTCATAAATAGATAGTCTCTGGGGGAAAAATTAGTAATTTTTTTACACTCCACCTCTCTCTTAGGTTATATTTTTACTTTATTTTTCATACATTTTGCCAGAAAAATATGGATTGACTTCTTAATATATGTCTAAACAACATAGGTCTGTGTATAACAATAAGATCAGAAAATGAAAATGGGGTGTTAAAAGTAGTGTTTATAGTGGCAAACACAATGTAAAAATGTGGATTCAAATTGCCTTTTATAATCCTATGTTTTCAGTCCCTTGGATATTTATAACATCTTTTGGCTTTAGAATTCAACTTTTCCACACTTCATCTAAGTGATAAGGTGTTTCTTTTGGAAAGCTCTAAGAAAAATAATCCTTTCAGTTATTTTTGAATTGTGAAGGAATAGTTGCACTGATAACAAAAATGGCTGAACACAAGCATTTAAATCTGGCATGTGGTTAAGCCTCCAAAGAAATAGCTGTATTTAAAGGAAAGAATACAAAGAAGCACACAAAATGGTATAGCCTCTTCTGAGTGCCTAGCTGGCATTTACTGAAGTTTGAGTCCACGTTAAAGGAGACATTTGTCCTTGCTTGTGTTAGATGTGATTTATTTCTGAACAAAATATTTAAGGATATATGATTCTTACGGAATAGCAATTTGGGTTTTGAAGAAATGTGGTATTATTGATTCATTTTGCACATCATCCAAATTTGTACTTCAGATGACAAGGGATGCTTGAAACAGGATGGAATTCTATCTTACTGTACTCAGGAATCCCCATTCTATTTTATTCCTTCCTCCCCCTACACTTTGAATATGGGAGGAACCCACATTATCATTTTTCTGATGGAAATAAAGATAAGCCAACTCACGTCATTTTTATTCTCCCCATTCAAGCTTCATGGGGAGCAAACCTAACCAACACATAGTGATATATTAACCCCTCATTTATCTTTTGCTGTCAGAGGTATTTTTTCCACAAAAGCAGACTTTTAAGAAAACTAAAATCTATACACTTAAGTGTTGAACGTTTTTCTATTAAATAGTTTTTTTAATCCTAGAATGCCTTACAAATTTATTTCTTATCCTTCTTAAAAAAGGGTCAGATAGCTATAACCTCTTACAGTTTTATAATATCTCAAAATTATTTATTGTAATGCTTAATGTAATCTACTAAAATATAGAACGCTATGGAATCATATGAGTATATAAAATTATTTGACCCTATAATAAAAGACTGTATATTTATGGTTTTATTTTAATACTTGAATAGTTAAAAATTATTTGCCCCTGCAATTAGTGGTCCAGGTATTTGTGTGGTTTTGTTTTTACCATTTTATATGATGTTCTTTCATCTCTCACTTTTAAACTGCCAGTTTTTGCTTCTTTAAATATGATTCTTCTAGTAGTCGTTCACTCCATCTAAAGTATTGCTTGTAGTTTTCTTTGATCTGGAAAATGGAATAGCTCACTGTTTTAACAAGCTAAGTCCTTTTAAAATATGAATCTGATCATGTCACTTTTCTGCTCAAAACCTGCAGTAATTTCCCATCTCATGCAGTGTAAAAGCCATTCTTTATAATGGTCTCCCAGCGCCTCCGTGACCTGTCCCCACTGTTTCCACATTCCCATCGCCTTCCACTCTTGCCCTTGTTCACTGTGCTCAGACCTGCTAGGTGATTTGCTGTCCTGGAACCCACCATGCATGCTCCCACTTTAGGGCATTTTCACCCGTTCCCTCTTCCTGAAATACTTTTCCCCCAGATATCCATCTGGTTAACTTGCTTACATCCTTTAAACCTTTACTCAAGTTTTGCCTTCACGATGATGTCTAACCTGATCCCCCACCCTATTTAAAATTACAACCTGTGCATTCTCTGCAGCGTCATGTCCCATTACACCACTCAATCTTTTCCAAAGTATTTATCACCTTAGAACCTATAATATACTTAAATAATTTATTATCCTTTTTTTTCTTCTTCCTCTTACTAGAAGATTAGTTCCAGGAGGCAAGGATATTGGTCTTTCTTATTTATTTTTCCCCTGGCAGATAAAATAATAGAACATCATTAAGCATATAGAAAGCATCAAGCAGTGTGTTTTGAATTAAATGAATACATTTTCAAATTGAGTCCAACATTTTAAAAGTCAGTAAGAGCTGAAAGTGTTACTGCTGATCATGAAAGTTTCAAAATTTTTGTCAAAATTGTTTTATCATTTATTGTGACTGCTCAGATTCATTCTATGTTAATTTAAAGATTCTTTAATTTGAATCAGTGACATTTGTGGATGTCTGCTCTTTAGATAAAAAATCTGTTACTGTTAATAGAAGCTGAAGCTATTTAATCCAAAATGTGACTTTAATCCTATATGTTAACTCTAAACTTTAGCTAAAGAACAATAGGAAAGTGCTTGATATTCATTTATTCTTTGCTATCTATGACTTTTCCTAATTATTAAGGAAAAATAGTCAAGAAATTTTAGAAATAAACAAAGTGTATAATTCTCCAAGGTCACTGCTGAAATAACCTCCCTGCTGAAATAACTCCCTTATAATACCTCAGTAATTATAGACTCCCCACATTTATTCTGATATTCTCATCAATCTGCTCTAAATTAGTTTTAAAACACTAGAAAGACAGAAGTTTCATTTATGAAATGCAAACATATATTGTCTTTATCAAACTCCTAAAAAATAGAAGCAATACAAGAGAGTTTGTCATTTCTGATATGCGGACAGAGGGATATCACTACCACGTTAAAAAAAAAAATCTTACAGTATTAGTCCAGGGCAATGTCTGAGCCTAATAGCTAAGTTTAATGAACACAAACGGAAAACTAAAATAATAAAAGATGTGTGCCCTCCTCTGTTTGTTCACAGTGTGAATTACTGAGCTGCAATATAAACTAAGTTTATCATGCAAGGAGTTGAATCCTAATCAATTAAAGACTTAAGTAAATGGGAAAAGCAAAGACTAATAGAATAAAGAGATAATTTTTCTTGTTTGGGTTCAGCACATAACAATATTTGATACAATAGAGCCAAAAAATATTTTGCAATGCCTAGGACTAAACTTTGTGAGATGGAATGCAGATAAAGTATCTATTAAATAGTTATAACTCAAGTTATTAATATTTAGGGGAAATCACATTTGATAGTAATTGTTAGTGGACTAATAGTTTTTGTAACAGTGATTTATTATCTTCATAATAAGTGGACATACTAGTACATATCAATAGACCAATTAGAAATTACAATATCTAATTGTCAAGGGAATATCAGTATCATGAGAAATCAGTTCATATAAATAGGTGTCAAAACATGATTAGATATTACTTATCTTGACCATGGAACCTAATCATAAAACGATTTTATAAAATTAGACTTGCAGAGCAAGCACTGTCTTTTGAGACTGAGTATAAAAGCCAATCAACAAGAACACCCTGAATCGTGGAACAAAATGAAGGAATCACAACTGACTGGAACTCTAATGACTAGAACTAGAAAGCATTAATATGTAAAGTGTATTAAGCAATGAAACTTGCAATCTGTGGAAGTGTCAACTGCCATGGAAGTGAAAGGTCTCCATCATCTTGCCATCAAGAGCACATTGCTGTATACCTGTACTGTAGTCAACAGTTCCAAACGATAACAGAGAATAGATGAAGATGATAGGAGGGTGTGTGCACTCTGATGGAGCTTCATGAGGAAAACTAGTAGAGGTGCTACATGGCTTTGGTATTTCTAATTAAACATGCCTCCAATTTTCAACTAAAAATGTATGAGTAGTTTTAGCAACTACCCCATGTTTCAACATGTTTCAACAACTCCATATCATAGAGAAAAAAATTCTCATATTTGGAAATACCTATGTCAAATTTAAAGCACCTCTTCCAACAAGGTTATACCATCAGTTGAAGTGCTTTGTAATGATTTGCCTTACATGTCCTTTTATCTTTTCTTCTAGACTTTCTATTAACCAGAATGTTGATGTAACAAGTAAGCTTCTTTTTTTCCAGTGTATTAATTAAGAGAAAGACTACACTGTTGTAAATAACAGGCTTCCGAATCCAGTGAATTAAATATGACATGTTTTATTTATCCCTCATGTAACTGTCTATCCTAGGCCACAATGGCAGTATACATCCTTATGGTCATTAAAGGCCCAGGTTCCTTCTATTTTGTTGTTGGCCGTCCCCTAAAAAGATACTGCACTCATCTGAAAAATTGAAACTTGATAACTGCCCCATGGTCACTTCAGCAGGGAGGAAGGGTGGGAGTGGGTGAAGTCAACGTCCAAGAGAAGCAGTTTGACTTAACTTGGAAATAGATTAGACTTTTTACAAATCACTTCTCCTTACATCTAGTTAGCCTGGAGTGTAGATTCTGAGCTTAAGAGTCCACTTCACTTTGCTCAAGCACTCTTTTGGAAAAGAACACTTGAACTATATGTTTAGTTGAGTTCATTAAACTGCATGAAATCCCCAAGTGCCAGGGAGCAAGCCTGGCCCTATCAAGTAGTATTAGCACTTCTTAATATAGTTACTGTGAAAATGCAAAATATTTTTCAAGTCTCATGTAAAGGATTTCTGTAGACAATAGGTATTATTATGCTGGTACTAAGAACGTGAAAATATTACACAGAAAAATCTTGGCTGGCATCATATTTGAAAATTCAAATCAATTCACATTTTTCAGTATGGGTGTTCTGGGAGTTCAGTTTGCTTTCTCCTACCTGAAATTGAACAATGAACCAGAACAGGAAAGATGGAGTGATTTTGGTGGTACCTGAGTGACTTTTAAGGGTTCAGGTTCACTTGGATTTGAATATTGCTCAACTAGCACACTAATCTCTATTTAACTGGCTGCTTGTCATATATGTATGCCCCAAACTACTCTGAGTACAATAAATGGTATGAAAATAAGATTGCCTGTTAAGCGTGCCCAGATTTCCTCACCTAGACCAAATATTTAATCAGACATATATTTATTTTGCACTCTAGAGTATGTACAAGGCCTCTATGATTATTCAAGCAAATATTTCCTGCTTGAGAAAGTATAATTTCTGTTGGAAAATATGGTTTCTATCCATGCGGAAATAAATGCTAAGCCTTGTTTTACACTGGTATCACAGAGTACTTACTGAAGACCTTAATATTAATTGGGAATGGTTTGGATTCATGTGGGATTTGGGTTTGTGCATACAGGTAATCTCTTTCTCCTCCAGGTAATGATCCCTCTCTATTCCATTAAGAGTGTTTTAGGTGTTTTATCCTGGTCACAGTCTGTGACTTCAAGGCAGGGATTATCTGAGAGGCAACCAGCATTTAACTTGCTTTTTATTTCTATTCTTCCTCAGGTAAAAAAATAAAACACATATCTGCAACAGACCAGTATATGGGGCCGGAAACAGTCTCCTTCCTTTACAAAGGAATTTTTATGAGTTAACCAATTGGGCAGTAACCGCTTTTTAGAGTGACAATTAGTGTAATGAAATAAATTCAGGGTTCTCATCTTACCCTCATGATTCATTCATTAACAACATTCCAGGCATCCCTTTGACACTGTAGAAGACCAAATATTTTCAGCTTATGGCCATCTTTCAGAAAAAGGGAAAGTCTCCTCCAGGATGCTTTCAGAGGTTTTATTTACTTGGTCTCCACTGAAACATTCTTTTTTAAATTGTCAACCACACAATTTCAGTTGGTTTCAGCCTTTGTAATATGGATTACTTTGAAAAAAGTTAAATATAAATCTTGGCTGGAAAGCTGCTCTTTTAATAATCTTGACAGAACTTTAGAGTGTGGAAGTTTTATTCACGTGAGGTCTCTGTCCTTCTCATCAAATATTCTCTATAGGCTTTACCTTTTTTGTCTTCTCAGTACTGAGTCTCTTGGAAATTGACAAAATCCCATAGTAGATTGAGGGACAATAGAGGTAGGAGATATGGGTGACAATTAAAGCCACTAGAGGAATATATTACCTAAGGAGGAAGAAAAAACTAGACAGTGAATAGCTAAGTGAGTGATGAATAATGAGATCCCATTGTATGCAGATATTGTGCTTTCTCAGAATTTTTGTACTCCATGGTCACTTGCTTGCCCTGTAATTTTATTTGACAGTGAACACGAAACTGACACATTAGGTGGCATCCTTTCTTCCCTCTTATTCTCTCCAGTTTTCAGTATAGATATTTGAGTCATTTATTTATAATCTGGAACTTCAGTTGAATATTAAGAAATATGATTGCAGTGGATAATTTGGGGGAAAATAAATTATTTATTATTTGATTGAATCCAAGCATATATGATCTTACATTCTGCCAACAAAATATATACAAATAGTAATTTAGTGAAACCTCATGGTATCAAACTTCATGTGCCAGAGCACCTTCACAATTATCAATAAATTAAGACATGTAACTAAACTAAATTTCTTCCTTTATCTCTTCCTTTCTCCCTCCCACTCTGCCTTCCTCCATCCATTCTCCCTTCTCTCCTTTTTTCGTTTCTTCCTCTTTTCTATGTCTAGTTGTCCATCTTAACCAAGTTTTCTTGTAATTCCTCAAATCATATTTTATTACTGAAAGTTGTTGATTTTGTTCAGTTTAATATTATTTAGTCTGAATTGAGCTACTTTATACAAGTCATATTCAAATATTACTGTGTTATTTTAATAGATCAAACTATATTTTGTTGTTGAATTATTCTATCATAAAAAACCTGAAATGTCAAATAAACCACTTACACATGTCACAGTGCTTTTAGAGCCTATTCAAGAGGAATACAGATTTTGAAACTGCCAAAAATCACATTATAAATTTTAATGTGTATTACCAATGTTCTTAAGTTCTATGTACAATCACTGGTAATTTTAATAAATCTGCTTAATTTCAAGCTCATTCACTATTTTCCATTTGAGAGGACATGTTTAGAATTTATGTCACAGAGAGTGGTGGGTTGAGAGTAAAGATGATTAGTGAGAAAAAGTGGAAGAAGAACAAATTTCAGTTAGCCACTTGAAAAAACACTAGACTTTATGTCAACTTCAGTTTCAGATAGAACTCAGTTAAATATCCAGCATTTGCACACAGCTGAGGTCTTATATGTTACACTGCCTTACCTTTCCATTACATTTCTCATTATATCACACATAAAATATTGGG
Organism: Neophocaena asiaeorientalis asiaeorientalis; assembly: GCF_003031525.2. Lineage (NCBI taxonomy): Eukaryota > Metazoa > Chordata > Mammalia > Artiodactyla > Phocoenidae > Neophocaena > Neophocaena asiaeorientalis. The sequence goes on along the minus strand of NW_020174712.1, from coordinate 5,430,041 downwards.
GCAGACACTGACATTAAAATTGTTTATCTTATAATGGCTATATTTGACTGAATTTTCCATGCACTATCAACATTGCTGCTTTAGAAGGAAAAAAATATCCAAGGAAGAACTGACATTTTTAAAAGGTAGGAGGAGCATAAAGGTTGCTCCCTAAATACTCTGAGTGAGATATATCTGAAAGTAAAGATTTGATGGGAAATATGGTCTTAGACCATTAATAATAGAGTTCTGGGAACTGTCAGAAGCCAGTAGCAGGGGAAGGTCTGCTTTCCAGATGAAGCACCATCTTCAAATATTGATATGTATTAGTTGACTTTTTATGACAGTAGATAGCAAACATTGTTGGTTTACTACTCAACATCTCTTCCTCCTTTCCATGCTAACCAGAATTCCATTTTTCCAGTTATGCCACCTCAAGGAGTGGTACCCTAGTCACAGTTTGTTTTTGGTCAAAGCCAATTATAGTAACTCCATTCCTTTTGTCAGCGACTTGTACAGGGGTGGACATATAACTCACTCACATTTGGTCAATGAAACTTGACAAATTTAAGAAAGACAGGAGTGGGGGCTTCTAGAAAAGTTTTTCTCAGTCATAAGAAGATACTAAAAAAAAGATGGTCCCTTTATACCTCTGCTATGTCTGAATATGATTCCTGGAGTTGCTTCAGCCATCTTGCTATCCGAATGAAAATGGGACAAATAGAAGGAAGAAAACAGAGCCAAGAGAATTACAGAGAAGTGAAAACATTCTGGCAGTACAATGCCAGGAGTGACCTTGTCTCTGGACCTGTTGTTTTGTGAGCTGATACACTATAACTACACTATTCAAGTTAATTTGAGTTGGTTTTTCTATTACTTTTAGCCAAATAGTTTCTACCTGATAAAACTTATTTCTTTTTAATTAAATTACCAGGCTTGTCCTGGACTTTCTGTTTAGCAAGCTTTAGTTTTATATAAAGATTGTTAGTTTTCATTACGTTAAACCAACTAAGTAAAGCCAAGAAAACATTTCTAATTTAGGTTGGCATGCCTCTAATCTTTCCTCTCTTTAATCTAACCCCCTTACCCTACCAGAGTGATTCTCACAAATCTGATCATAACACTTCAGTTTAAAAACTATCTAATTGTGTTCTACCATGTAAACAGTTGCATAAAACTCCTTAGTACATTTTTTAAAACATGGTTTTTCAAACATTACTTCTTCTGTGATTCCAGTTGCTTTACTGGAAGCATTTGAAGCCTTGTTATGCCAAAGAATGTCAGATTATATAATCCACCATACATCAGAGTTCCTGTTTCCCAAACTTCTGTCACATGGGCCCCTGGGAGTTAGTCCATGGAAATACTTAGAATAACAATGAAGCAACCTATTAATCTAAAGATATAATTGTCAATAACATCAGATGCTACTGAGACCAATCTATGAGTCTGATACTCAAATATGCCTTACAGCATTTAAACTCAACTTCTTATACAAGACTGTATTGTCTTAGTTCCTTATACCTTTAAAAATGGCTGTCTTGACAACATTCCATAATAAATTAGACAAGGACGAAGCTTCATATCTTTTCAAAGTGGTCTCCACACTATTACTATGTGATTCTAAGATTTTTAGCAGTTTTCATAATTACAAGTACTACTTATTTATTGCTTATTATGGGCTTGGCACATACACAGGTTCACAGAGGCACACACCTGAAATAACATATGCAGATGTGTTGAAAATTCACTAGGAAATGGAAACACAAGGCTATTTTTGTTGACCGTTATCTTGTACCATCATTTGCAGTTGTAGTAACTGTCAGAGTAGCACCAGATTACTTTGTGTTTCCAAAGGTAATGCAAACTTTTATGCCACTCTAAAACTTTATTATATTTTTATGAAACAATTTGGCTAATGTAGCACTTGTTTTGAAGGTGGTTGTTACTTTGAGCAACATGAAGTACCTTTCAGCTCCATTGTCTTTTTTTTTTTTTTTCTTATATATTTTCTCCCTACATCAGCTCAGTCACAGTTGGGTGAGTAGTATAATACTCTTTCATTCTGAAATATTCTCCATGCATTGCTGTTATTCTTATCCTTTGTTCCAAGGAAAATCTATTCTGCAAAGCAACAGGGAATTATGGTTAAAGCTAGCTTTCTTGTAATACCTTGAAGGTGTCAGAGAAAAGTTTTAGAACAGGAAGGATGCAGTGGTTACTACCCAGAGAGAATAATCACTTGCAAATACAGTTATCCTTGTACCACAACAAAGGCTAAGTGGGACTGATCCTGTGCAGATTGTGGTAGTTCTTGCTGTGTGTTCCAACTTTCATCCCTAGGTCAGAGATTTAAACTTGCTGAAATATACATGTACCTTACAATTTTGCCATTTGTCTCAGTTGTTTTTGCTTTCTGTTTTGTATCACTGCATACAAAGCAGCTGTAAAACAAATGTGGGGGGGGGGTCAGTTTGTCTGATTTCATCAGGGATAAGGGATAAGACAAAGCTCCACCATGTAGACCTGAAGAGATGTGTTCAAGGTCATAAGTCACAGGTAGCCAGAAAGACGAGAAACAAGAATTAACAGATTTATCCTGGGATCAATGGTAGCTATGTGATCCTTGATTCAGTGAAATTTGAGAGTTTCTGAGGCATTTGTCTACTTCTTGTAGAGTATAAGACAAGGTGATATCTGCCTTCATGTTTTGGCCATCTGAGTTCAAAAGGATTCAGACCAATAAATATAGAAACTCTGTCCCTTGGAATACAACTTCCTCAGAATGCTAATAGATAGTAGAAGGAAGACGGAAGGATTTATTTGCATAACTCTGGGGAATTCCAGTTCAAATAAGATAAACAAGATTCCTGCAAGACTTTTCAGATCTTTTAATGGATTTCTAAAACGTATCAGCTCGTAAAAACTTTCTAAATTAAATATATGGTAGAACTAGTGCACTACAGAAAATTCTGTAGGAAACCTTAAGGTAGTATAGTTGACCCTTGAACAACACAGATTTCAACCATGTGGGTCCACTTATATGTGGATATTTTTCAGTAAATATGTACTACAGTACCACACATCCATGGTTGATTGGATCTGTGGATGCTGAACTGTGGATACCTAGGGCCAATTGTAAAGTTACATGGGGATTTTCGACTGGTCAGTGCCTGTAATTCCTGAATTGTTCAAGGTAAACTTCAGGAAACAAAATCTGCTACATTGGCACATGCATTTCTATATTCCATAACTAAGAGTTAGGTTTCTAAATTCCTGGTGTGTGATTGTGGTTTAACCAGTTCTGTTGAGAAAACAAACTAGAAACTTGACTTCTTCTGTTTTCATTTTACCTCATCCTAGTAAAAGCTAATCAGTCCCATAATGTGAATTTTTACCCCATTCTATTCTTGTCAGTTCCATATTACAAGCTGTGAATCATCCCTAAACTACAATCATATATCTCCAGCAGCCTATACAACTATTCAATAGGATATCTTAAACCATACTCAAACTTCCCCCTTAAATGGATTGTCTAGCGGGTCTTCTAAAACACAAACATATAATCATCACCACCACAACAGCGATAACAACAGTTACTAACATTTATTGAGACATGCTATGTCAAGCACTTACATGAACTACCTTTCTTAATAAACAATAATCCTCACAATAAACCTAACAGGTAGGCACTGTTATTATTCCATTTTATAGTTAAGAAAGAGAACCTCATAAATACTATGTAATTCGCTCTGTGTTCCTCAATAGTAAACTGTTGAAACAAGATTTGAACCAGTTTTTGCTTTAGACCACACATTTAATTGCTATTATTTCATCTCTTAATGTTTACTCTTTCTGTCTACAACAGTATAGTTTCCTGATAATAGAGACTTAATAAACATTTTGGAGTTCTCAACCCTAAACTTAAACTCCATTTAGTCATTTAGTGTTGTAAACTTCTTTAATTATACTTCTCACATTTAGCCTGTTCTTTTCATTCCTATGACCAATACCATATGCTTCCTTCACTTGATTTGTTTTTATTGAAGTATAGTTGATTTACAATGTTGTGTTAGTTTCAGGTGTACAGCAAAGTGATTCAGATATATATCCTTTCCATTATAGGTTATTAAAAGATATTGAGTATAATTCCCTCTTCACTCGATTTTTTTGTTTATTTTTGTTTTTATTTCCATTATTCTAGGAGGTGGATCAAAAAAGTCTTGCTGTGACTTATGTCAGAGAGTGTTCTTCCTATGTTTTCCTCAGAGTTTTATAGTGTCTGGCCTTACATTTAGGTCTCTAATCCATTTTGAGTTTATTTTTGTGTATGGTGTTAGGGAGTGTTCTAATTTCATTCTTTTACATGTAGCTGTCCAGTTTTCCCAGCACCACTTATTGAAGAGACTGTCTTTTCCCCATTGTATATCCTTGCCTCCTTTGTTCTAGATTAGTTGACCATAGGTGCATGGGTTTATCTCAGGGCTTTTGATCCTGTTCCTTTGATCTGTATTTCTGTTTTTGGGCAAGTACCATATTGTCTTGATTACTGTAGCATTGTAGTATAGTCTGAAGTCAGAGACTCTGATTCCTCCACCTCTGCTTTTTTCCCTCAAGACTGCTTTGGCTATTCGGGGTCTTTTGTGTCTCCATACAAATTTTAAGATTTTTTTGTTGTAGTTCTGTAAAAAAAAATGCCATTTGTAATTTGATACGGATTGGATTGAATCTGTAGATTGCTTTGGGTATTATAGTTATTTTCGCAAAATTGATTCTTCCAATCCAAGAACATGGTATATCTCTCCATCTGTTGGTAGCATCTTTAATTTCTTTCATCAGTGTCCTATATAGTTTTCTGCACACAGGTCTTTTGTCTCCGTAGCTAGGTTTATTCCTAGGTATTTTATTCTTTTTGTTGCAAGGGTAAATTGGAGTGTTTCCTTATGTGTCACATTGATTGACTTGCATTTATTGAAGAATCCTTGCATCCTTGGGATAAATCCCACTTGATCGTGATGTATGATCCTTTTAATGTGTTGTTGGATTCTGTTTCCTAGTATTTTCTTGAGGATTTTTGCATCTATATTCATCAGTGATATTGGTCTGTAATTTTCTTCTCTTGTAGTATCTTTGTCTGGTTTTGGTATCAGGGTGATGGTGGCCTCATAGAATGAGTTTGGGAGTGTTCTTTCTTCTGAAATATTTTGGAAGAGTTTGAGAAGGATGGGTGTTAGCTCTTCTCTAAATGTTTGGTAGAATTCACCTGTGAAGCCATCAGGTCTTGGATTTCTGTTTGTTGGAAGATTTTTAATCACAGTTTCTATTTCATTACTTGTGATTGGTTTGTTCATATTTTCTGTTTCTTCCCGGTTCAGTCTTGTTAGCTTATACCTTTCTAAGAATTTGTCCATTTCTTCCAGTTTGTCCATTTTATTGGCATAGAGTTGCTTGTAGTAGTCTCTTAGGATGCTTTGTATTTCTGTGGTGTCTATTGTAACTTCTGCTTTTTCATTTCTAATTTTATTGATTTGAGTCCTCTCCCTCTTTTCCTTGATGAGTCTGGCTAATGGTTTATCAATTTTGTTTTTCTTCTCAAAGAACCAGCTTTTAGTTTTATTGATCTTTGTTATTGTTTTCTTTGCTTCTGTTTCATTTATTTCTGCCCTGATCTTTATGCTTTCTTTCTTTCAACTAACTTTGGGTTTTGTTTGTTCTTCTTTCTCTAGTTCCTTTAGTTGTAAGGTTAGATTATTTATTTGAGATGTTTGTTGTTTCTTGAGGTAGGCTTGTATTGCTGTAAACTTCCCGCTTAGAACTGCTTTTGCTGCATCCCATAGCTTTTGGATCATCGTATTTTCATTGTCGTTTGTCTCTAGGTATTTTTTGATATCCTCTTTGATTTCTTCAGTGATCTCTTGGTTATTTAATCATGTATTCTTTAGCCTCCATGTGTTTGTGTTTTTTATGGTTTTTTTCCCTGTAATTGATTTCTAATCTCTTAGTGTTGTGGTCAGAAAAGATGCTTGATATGATTTCAATTTTCTTAAGTTTACTGAGGCTTGATTTGTGACCCAAGATGTTATCTATTGTGGAGAACGTCCCATGTGCACTTGAGAAGAAAGTGTAATCTGCTGTTTGTGGATGGAATGTCCTATAAATATCATCTTTCAGTAATTTTTCTTTGTCTTTAATTTTTGTCAATTTGATTACTATGTGTCTCAGTTTGTTTCTCCTTGGATTTGTCCTGCCTGGGACTCTCTGTCCTTCCTGGACTTGGGTGGCTCTTTCCTTTCTCATGTTAGGGAAGTTTTCGACTATAATCTCTTCAAATATTTTCTCGGGCCCTTTCTGTCTCTCTTCTCCTTCTGGGACCCCTATAATGTGAATGTTGTTGCATTTAATATTGTCCCAGTGGTCTTTTAGACTGTCTTCATTTCTTTTCATTATTTTTTCTTTATTCTGTTCCACAGCAGTGAATTCCACCATTCTGTCTTCCAAGTCACTTATCCATTCTTCTGCCTCAGTTATTCTGCTTTTGATTCCTTCTAGAGTATTTTTGATTTCAGTTATTGTATTGTGCATCTCCGTTTGTTTGTTCTTTAATTCTTCTAGGTGTTTATTCTTTAATTCTTCTAGGTCTTTGTTAAACGTTTCTTGCATCTTCTGGATCTTTGCCTCCATTCTTTTTCCGAGGTCCTGGATCATCTTCACTATCATTATTCTGAATTCTTTTTCTGGAAGATTGCCTGTCTCCACTTCCTTTAGTTGTTTTTCTGGGATTATTTCTTGTTCCTTCATCTGGGACATAGCCCTTTGCCTTTTCATCTTGTCTGTCTTTCTGTGAATGTAGTTCTTGTTCCACAGGCTGCAGGATTCTAGTTCTTCTTGCTTCTGCTGTCTGCCCTCTGATGGATGCTCAAACAGTATATATATATTCTTTTTCAGATTCCTCTCCATTATATGTTGTTACAAGATATTGAGTAGAATTCCCTCTTCACTCGATTTTAGTAAAAAGTATTACTAATCTTTAAGAAGTAATAGCCTCTTCTATTCCAACATAGTTTGCATATAGCTGCCAGATTAATCTTCTGCAAACATTGCTCTCACCATGTTACCTGTATTCAACCATCTGTATTTGTCCTTTTTCTTAAAGTCCATAACCTGCAAGTGGTATTACATAACTTTTAACATGTACTTTTCATTCTTCTTATGAACTGAGCCTCCATTCCAACAAAGAGAACTACCAGTCATGGCTTCAAAGCACCTTACAAATTCCTGGTTTGGGTTTTGGCTTACAATTCCTCGATTACAGAATGGACTGTCCCTTTCTTTTCACTATTCAAATTCTGCCAGTGCATTATAAATGCATGAGAATTCTTTTACAAGTCGCCACATTAAAGAATGTCAAGATATTTTGTAAGATACAATTATGAGAAGTCATTCAAATTAACTATATGGTTCTGCTTCATCCTTCAGTACACTTTGCCAGCACTGCAGTTTAGCTATTGTCCTGTAAGGAAATTGGTCCTGTGATACAAGACTCTTTATCCACTTAATAAACAGTTTTCGGCCGATAATATATTTTTCTTGCTATATTTCAGGGTTAAGACTTTGTGATAAGCCATTTAGTTGATTGTGGAGGAAGAAGAGAGCTATAATAAACTCATTGGAAGCTTCTGTCCATTTATTATTTGTGTGATGCATAGAAATCCTATAGATAAACTGATCTCTCTCACTCTTCCTCTAAAATTAAAAATTATCTAGTTAAATAATTTGGGAAAATTACTCAGTCATCCATAGTTTCAATTAAAACTCCCACTAAAAGAATGAGGAAGGCAAATAATTTTGAGAGTATTTTAAATATCCTCTATCCTAGATATCCAGTATCTTAGAAACAGTTTCACACTTGGCTCCAGGATAATTTGGGGCTTACCCACACTATTGGGTTCAGTAATTCTAAAATATCAGTATTTTCTGGCATTTCTTAATATAATCTTAATCTATGTCCACAATTTATCTAGGAGTGTTAGAGTTGATTTTTCAAAATTTTAAGCAGTGTATATAATGTTTTATCCTTTGTAAATACAGTAATAACATTTTTCTCTAGTTCTTCCAAAGTTGTCTATATCTATGAGCATAGAGGGATGTGGGGAATTGAAAGTATTATGATATTTAATTTGATTAATTACCTCATTATGGCTTTAGTTTTCCATCTCCCTCTGTGAGTGAAACAAGCCAAAATATAAGTTTTCTGAAATATTCCAGGTGTCAAATTTCAGGGAGATTATTTTTAAGGAAATACTTAAAATCTCGTGAATTATATCACCTAACTAAGTTGTGTGTATCAATGGGAGGAAATGATGAATATTCATTTTAAATTAGTTTGCATCTTTAAATCAATCCTATAATTTTGTATTTCCTATTCAATTAAATGGATGGGTTGAATCAAAAAACTGAGTTTTATTTTCTCCTATGTGAAGAAATATATACTGGGAATGTCAGTGCTGGCTCCATTCACAGTAAGTTTACAATTCAGTGTAACATACAGCTTAAAATGATCTGCAATTTGATTCTTAAATTTTTAAATGCCAGGCTTGTGAATTGGAGATGTTAAGGAGGGGTTTCAAAGTCTGGATGTAAAACACAGCACAATTTGTATATGGACAGAGTTACCTGCTTCTATTACACTGCATATGCTCCAGAGAGAGTTTTGTCTAAAATGAAAGAAAATACTCCAGTCATTTTTTAGCTATTAACTTGTGGAACTTCTGATCTAGCGTGATTTATTGCTATCACCACGTGCAGTTACATATCAATCTACTTTGAGCTGAGAAATATTCCCAGGTCTACAATAATTTCCATTTTCAAATTGGAACATAGCAGCTGATGTACTCTCATCATCGTGAGAGTGGACCGTAGGTTTTTGGGAGTGAGACCTAACTTACTTAGCAGTCAACACCCTTTCCTTCTTTCCCTTGTCTCTTCTCTGACACTGAGTCATGTCCAATCTAAAATACCCATTTCCTGATAAAACGTTACAAGAAGGCAAAATCATGTTGATAGAACACACTTGTAATAACTACCCTACACAGCTCCAGTTTCAAATGCAATGAATGATTCACCCAACTAGTTCAGCTGAACTGAGAGGCTCCCATCTCCTTTCATGGAATTTATTTGAAGACCTAGCAGTTAAAACTACTCTGACTAAACTTAAGTCATGTTAAGTATTTTGCAATATAGAGATGGGAATTTTAAACCAGTAAGTGTATATCTACGTTTGTGAAAGAAAATTACCTCTGATTTAAACACAAAAACCAGATAAACAAAAAAAGAAATTTCCTGTCAACAAAGTAAAAGAAAATTGGGGGATTGCAAGCTAACAAAAATATTTTTGCTTCATTTTAAACTTTTTTCCTAATGATCAAATTAATTACTTCAGTTTTTAATTGGAATTTATGTATGGACCTGACAGATTATCAAATTCATATTCCTGATTGCCATAATAGCCCTAGCCTTTTTAAAGATGAGGCTATGTAATTAAGCTTTAGAAAGAAACTGTGTATCAGTGAGTTCTGCCTGAAATAAACTGAAATTAATATTATCATGAACTTGCATGTATACATGCATATGGATGTCTTATAATAAATTCTACATTCAAAACTTATTTTCTTTCTCCACAAAAACAGCATGTTGTGCAATTTGCCTAATTATTCATTATCCCTATTACAACTTCCTTCTCAGCAAATAGCCAGATTAGTTCCCAGTCTCCCTTTGGTTGAGAAAGGAAAGCATATGACTGAATTCTGACAAATAGAGCAATTTAAAACACTTTCAAATCTCAGTGTGTTTTCTTGGCTTCTGAACCTCTGAGTGTTCTTCTGAATTGGTATTTTTGTCAGAAATCTCTGTAAGGGCATGGAACAATAAAATAGCCATGATTGAATTTTTTTTATGTCCAGAATATATGTGCTCTGTAATGAAAAAATAAAGTATGTTTTTAAATAAATTAACAATGAATTATATGTACAGTAAACATATGTTCTAGCTTGCCCAGAACTTACCAAGTTGACACATTTTTCTCTGGCATAAGTTTTTTGTTTTACTTTTTATTGGGGTATAGTTGATTTACCATATTGTGTTTCAGGTATACAGCTAAGTGAATCATTTATATATATATACATATATCCACTCTTTTTTTTAGATTCTTTCCCCATATAGGCCATTACAGAGTAATAAGTAGAGTTCCCTGTGCTATACAGTAGGTTCTTATTAGTTATCTATTTTATATATAGTAGTGTGTATATGTCAATACCAATCTCCCAATTTATCCCTCCCCTGCTTATCCCTAGTAATCATAATTTTTTTTCTATATATGTGACTCTACTTCTGTTTTGTAACTAAGTTCATTTGTACCCTTTTTTAGATTCCACATGTAAGCAATATCATATGATATTTGTCTTTCTGCATCTGACTTACTTCATTCAGTATGACAATCTCTGTGTCCATCCAGGTTATGGCATAATTATTAATATGGCTCCCTTTCACTCTCAACCTATTGTCCTAGGCTGCAATGATCTAGTTTTTGTCCTGTCTTTCCTGTGCAAACCACTCCTCAGGATAAGCTCATAGATGATGAGTGTTGGTTCTCTTCATGAACGTGTTCTCACTAGTAAGTGAAGAAGAATTGACAAAATGAGATGATTACCACTTTCAACACCCCCTAATACAGTAATGGATTTAGGCGGGTGGTCATCAGTGGCTGCTGACACACATCAGAGAGCCACCAGATGAGCTCCCAACACTTAGAAATCTGTCTTGCAAAAACAGCAAACCCAAATCTGATTAAGCTTCCAGATTTAAATAGCATTGTTCAGGAAACACAGGGACAAAGGACACAGTAAGTGACATTGCTGGGAGAAATTCTGCAAAATCCAGTGGGTAGAAAATTCTACAAGACAAAAAAAATTAGTCTTTTGAAAAAAAATCACCAAGAGAAAGAAAAAATGAGTAGGGAAACCTAAAGGTCAAAAGAGACTTCGGAAAAATATCGACCAGTTGCAACATATGGATTTGATCTAGATCCTGATTCAAATAAATAAACAAATATGACGTACGTGTGGGTAGAAAATTCTACAAGACAAAAAAAATTAGTCTTTTGAAAAAAAATCACCAAGAGAAAGAAAAAATGAGTAGGGAAACCTAAAGGTCAAAAGAGACTTCGGAAAAATATCGACCAGTTGCAACATATGGATTTGATCTAGATCCTGATTCAAATAAATAAACTTAAATAAATATGACGTACACAAAAAAGGTCTGGATATTTAATTATATTAAAGAAGACTCTTAGTTACATGCTGAAATATTTACAGATGGAATGATACAAAGTTGGGAATATGTTTCATAGTAATCCAGGGGGAAGGAGAAATGAGAGGTGGTATGGATGAAATAGTGGCTATAGTTTGATAATTGCTGAAGCTGGGTGGTAGATACAGCCGTTTTATTATTCTATTTTGTCTATGTTTCAGTTTCTACAAATAGAAATTTTTTTATAAGGACTGGAGAGCATGGCTTTCATTTACTTGATTTATTCTTGAGACCACATTGTGAAATGATCAAATGTCATAATGCTTCCTTATCTTAGTATTTATGAGAAAACACATCATGTTGCTCTTTTACTTTGCATCATAGATTGAGCACTCGACTTTGACAGATTGTCAGTTTGTGCCTTTATTATTCTTAAAAATTTTTTTTGTGGACGACTTTGATACATATTCATACTTATGTTTTGAATAAAGATAATCTATTTCTTTTTGTTTTTCAGCTGGGAAAAAAAAAAAAATGGGTGTGTGTGTGTTTCTTCCCCTACTGGGTCTCCACTATCCTGCCTTTCAGGAGACACTTCCTTGTTATCAACTGTCACATGTCATGAGGGATCAGAGGGACCACTTCTTTGGGCCTTCAGCTCCACTGCTTTGGTTTCAGTTTCAGACACCAGCCAGGCCTTCAAATCCTTTTGGTGAAGATTCTAGAAAGAGGAACATGAACTTCTTATCCCCTGTGAAAGTAAGAGGATATAAATTATAAATGAGCAAATAACTGGTAAGGAATAGAAAAAAAAATAGAACAGCTCAACTCAAAGTGGATACACATAGCCGTAGGTGCACACCTTTAGTTGAAGAAATGAACAAAGTGCCATGGACTCAAAATAGGAGCCGGAGTATGTGACATCTAAATAATAAAAACACCATCTAGTGGCTCAAGACTAAAATCTAGCACTTACTAGATGACCTTTGACAAGTCTTTGAACAACTTTTGAGTCTCACTCTGTTTATTTGTAAAATAAGAAATTAGAAATCCTGTGTGATAAACTTGTGTGAGCATTAAATAATGTATGTGAAAATACCTGGCATATGGTAGGAGGGATCATTTTGAATTTTATGGGCTACTGAGTACAAGTACAAAAAGGTGTTTATTAACGTAGTACATACACTCAGTTATTCTACCAAATATGTATCAAGTACCTACCACAGCTAGGCATTCTTCTTAGTACTGAGGATACAGCAGTGAACAAAACAGAAAAATGCCTGCCTTCATAAAGCTTAAATTCTAGCAATAATAACTCATATATAGTACATGGTTAATATAGTTTTCAGTATATATTAAATTAAGTTGCTTTAAAACGTAAGCTATTGTCTGAGCAGTTGAACACTCACACACTCTAAGAATGAACCTTCACTCACATCTTTCTGTCATGAGTAGAGATTAATAGTGAAATTCAGGTTAATTTAAGAACCACTTCACTCATCAGTATTCTCTGAGGGTGAGAGTAGCGGTCGATGTGTTTCCTAAGAACTTGGCAATGTACTTCCAGCACTTCCTGAGCCGAACTGAGGCAGGTGGTTACAATCTGCAGCAGTTTTACTTAACTACTTTCCTCCATTTTGCAAGCTTTGCTTTCTCAAGTTCAGTGACACTGCACCTGAGAACTCATCAGTATGCAAAGACACGTGCAACTCTGACTCCTACAGTAAACATAAATCCCTCTTAAAAAAAAAAAAAAGAACGCCACAAGACAGCACTTTCCTTTGTAGAATTTGTCACTCATCATTTCAAGGGTTGTGTTTTTCTGGGGGTAAATCTTGTTTTGTTTCATTTTTAAATTTGTCATGGATCCAAATGGTGAAGACGCACAGGTGTGAGGATTTCAATGGCAGTGATTGGCCTGCCCACCCACAATGAATTCTAACTAGAAAATTAAGGCTGTTGCCAGCGTTTGTCAGCTTGATTGCTCCATCCAACATTAATTCATGAGGTCTGAGGTGCTTAGCGTGCCACAAGGAGATCCTCCCCATTTTTCTCTAAAACCTACTGGGAAATCTTATTATACCCATGACTAAAACTAACATACCCAGACCAGGCAATGTAATTGAAGTGATTTATTTTAATTGTTTGAAAAATAGTTTGTTAGATAGTTTCAGTACATCCCAGTCATCACGATCCACTAACATTCTGTAGTACCTCAGCCCCTCTTTGTGACCAGTTAGGAAACAATGTTCAGTTAGGGTAGTGTTTCCACAATTGCTGGATTGCAATAATTTCCTAAAATAATTTTGACTTGCCTCAAATCCACACAATCTTAATTTCCATAATAGGGATTTGGGAATTCGTAATTTCACAATTACTGAGGAGGCAGGTAAAACACCAGCTTAGAGGATATAGGGCTGAAGATCACAAATAAACTACAGGCATACGAACATACCATGCAAGGAATCCAAACTGGCCACACCATGAGACACTGGATTATGATGGTGAAAGCAAATCAGCATTTCTGATTTCAAAGTGCTTACAATCAAGTATGGTGGATAGAGTGGGGCATAGTAAGTATAGTCTTTAGAAAGAAAATTACAGTTGACATTTGGGAAATGGCTGGTGAAGGAGTGAGATAAACTGTAGATGACAAGTCAATAGTTGAGATTATGTGTTGAATCCCAATCTTGATGACTTGATATTTAAAATATGATAAACCATAAAGGCTGTTCTCCCATTTCCAAGAAAAAAAAAAGAATGTGAAAAATGAAAACTTAGTTAAGGCAGGATTATACAACTTATGCACAGAATAGTTGTATCTGAGGTAATAGCTGAGTAACCTTTCTAAACATAATTCTGCTATCCTCAAAAGCATTGACTTACAGTTTGGAACCCCAAGAGGAATTACGTAAATAGAATTATTTGAGATTCCAAGAGAGAATATATACATAAAATTGTTCATCCTCACATAGTCCTTTCATATTTTTCATTTCTAATTTTCTCCTTGTGTTTTTGTATTAGTGGTTTCTTTATCTACCTAACAAGTGGATATTCATGTAAAGCTGAATTTACTTAATATTAGAAAAATATTTTTTAAAATTCCACCTTTGTTCTCCAGATATTTTATTTGCACAGATGAAAGATCTTTCTCAAAATTTAACATACATAATCAGTGATTTATGAATTAATTAAAAAAAAACTTTTTAGTGAATGACACATGGGCAAAGAGTAACAGGCAGTTGCATATCCTTTAAATGACAACTAAATGTGAAAAACTACTAGTTTCTTTAAAGAAGAAAAGCTTAATATCAACAGTATGTATCCGTCTCGTCCCCTATGGCCCTGCATTTCACAAGAACTGCTCTTGAACTTCTACATGTGGTTCATCTCTAAAAGGGAAGGCTTTGGGGAATCAATATTCATGGATTTTTCTACAATATTTACTAGCATTAATAAATGCAATATAGAATAATCATTTTCATAGAATTTTCTTTAGTTTCTTTAGAAACAAAAACATTTCACATAAAACTGGTCAGTGGTATGTTATCTGAATTCAGAAGCACAAGGAAAGAAAAATCCATAAATAAAGATTTCAGAAGTAGGGATGATTAAGTTTTTCCAGTTTTATTGAGATATAATTGACATGTAACTTTGTGTAAGTTTAAGGTGTACAACTGGTTCATTTGAAATATTTACATAATGCAAAATGATTATCATAATTGTATTAGCTAACACCTCCATCCCATTATATATTTACCATCTTTTTATGAGTGATGAGAACATTTAAGATTTACTCTCTTACTTGGCAACTTTCAGCATATAATATAGTATTATTAGCTGTAATTATCATGTCATATATTAGATACTCAGAACATGTTAATCTTATAACTGGATGTTTGTACTCTTTGACCAGTATCTCCCCATTTCCCCCACTACTCAGTCCATAGTAACCACACCATTGTACTCTTTATCTGAGTCAGACTTCTCTAGTTTTCGCATATAAGTGATATCATACAGTATTTTTTTTTCTGTCTGCCTTATTTCACTTAGAATGATGTACTCAAGTTTCATTCACAAGACAGAATTTCCTTCTTTCTCGTGGAAGAATAATAATTATATCTATACTTTTTTTTTGATCCATTCATCCATTGATGGACACTTAGGTTGCTTCCATAACTTGACTATTGTGAATAATGCTGCAATGAACATGGGGGTTCAGATCTTGTTTTCATTTCCTTTGGATATACGCCCAGAAGTGACTGGGTCATATGGTAGTTTTATTTTTAATTTTTCGGACCGTCTATGCTGTTTTCCAAAGTGGCTGCATCAATTTTCATTCCCATCAACAGTGTGCAATGGTTCCTTTTTCTCCAGACCCTCACCAAATACTTGTTATATCTTGTCTTTTGATGATAGACATTCTAACAGGTGTAAGCTGATACTTCATAGTGGTTTGATTTGCATTTCTGATGGTTAGTGATGTCAAGCACCTTTTTCATTTATCTGTTGGCCGTTTGTATGTTTTCTTTATGAAAATGTCTATTCAGTTCCTCTGCTTGTTTTTAACATTGGGTTGCTTGGTTTTTGTTTTTGTTTTTGTTTTTGCTATTGAGTTGTATGAGTTCTTTATACATTTTAGATATCAACCCCTGATCTGATACACGGTTTGCAAATATTTTCCCCCATTCCATAGATTGCCTTTTCATTTTGTTGATTGTTTCTTTTGCTGTGCAGAAGCTTCTAAGTTTGATATAATCCCAAATTTTTTTTTTGCTTTTGTTGCTTGTACTTTTGTCATATCCAGGAAATTGCTTCCAAGACAAACGTCAAGGAACTTTTTCTTTATATTTTATTCTAGGAGTTTTATGGTTCAGGTCTTTAATCCATTTTGAGTTTATTTTTTAGAGTGGTATAAGATAGGGATCTAATTTCATTCTTCTACATGTGATTATGCAGTTTTCCCAGTACCATATACTAAAGAGACTGTCCTTTCCCCAATGAGTATTCTTGACTCCCTTGTCAAATATTAGTTGACTGTATATTCCAGAATTTATTTCTGGGCTCTTGATTCTATTCCCCTGGTCTATGTCTATTTTTATGATAATTATATTGTTTTGATTACTATAGCTTTGTAGTATAGCTTGAAATCAGAAAGTGTGATACCTCTGGCTTTGTTCTTCTTTCTCTGAATTACTTTGCCTATTCAGGGTCTTTTGTGGCTCCAAATAAATTTTAAGGATTGTTCGTTCTATTTCTGTAAAGAATGACATTTAATTTTCATAGGGACTGCAGTGAATTTATAGGTAGTTTGGTGTAATATGGATATTTTAACAATATTAACTCTTCTGATCATGAGCACAGAATACCTTTTCATATGTTTCTTCAATTACTTTCATCAGAGTCTGTACTTTTCAGCATATGCATCCTTTGCCTTCTTGGTTAAATTTATTCCTAAGTATTTTATTTTCTTTGATGCTATTGTGAATAAGATTTTTTTCTTTATTTTTAAAAATGTTTGTTGTTAATATATAGAAACACAACTGTTTTGTGTATGTTGATTTTGTAGCCTGCAACTTTACTAAATTTGTTGATTAGTTCTAGCAGTTTTTTGGTGGAGTCTTTAGGATTATATATTTAATATATATTACAGTATATATTATATGTATAATATACATATATATTATATATATATATATATTTGGCAAACAAAGATAATTTTACTTCTATCTTTCTTATTTGGATGCTTTTATTTCTTTTTCTTGCTTAATTGCTCTGGCTAGGACTGCCAGTACTACTATGTTGAATAGGAGTAGTGAAAATAGGCAGCCTTGTCTTGTTCCTGATCTTAGAGAAAAAGCACTCAACCTTTCACCATTGAGTATGATGGTAGCTGTGAACTTGTTATGTATGGCCTCATTATGTTGAGATATGTTCCTTCTATATACAATTTGTTGAGTGTTGTGTCATGAAAAATGTATCGTGGCAAATGCTTTTTCTGCATCTGCAGAGATGGTCATATAGTTTTTATCTTTCATTTTGTTAATGTGGTGTATCACAATTATAAATTTGCATATGTTGAACCATCCTTCATCCCAGGGATAAATTTCACTTGACCATAGTGTATGATTTTTTTTAAATGACATGTAACTAATTTTGTAATATTTGTTGAGAATTTTTGTATGTATAGTTATCAGGAATATTCCAGTCTTATTTTTAACATTATTCTTAGTAATGTTTTAGTGAGTGATTAGCTACTAATAGGACATCTACTTATTTATACAAATGTTATATTTTAAGAAATTTAACATTTCTACTTGCAAAAAATAACTTTTTTAAAGAAACAAGATTCAAATAGAAAATTTGGGACTATTAGTTTATGTCATCAGTAAATACAATAATGTTGTACTTCCTTTGTATATTATACAAAGGACATTGTACAAAAACAATAACTGATTTTGGATGATAAGTTGATTTAATAGACTTTCAATATTTGATTTCATCTGATATACATTATAATGTATGAATTCCATTCTTCTGTTTGATGTCTTTCAGATAGCTATATGATAGATTCTACATGCCATTCCCAGTTGGAGTGGCCCCTGTAGTAGGCAATGCCCAATTAACATTTGTCTAATGAGATTTGTCCATAATAGGAATAGAAAGCTATCTATGATCTGGGAGCCGTTATGTATCTAGGAAACTGTTCTACAACAAAAAGAGCAAAGCTTGTGTTTGTCAAAATCTTTTATTTTCTTTACAAAGTTGTTTTTCTAAATAAGATAAAAACGTTCCATCAAGATTTTCTTTAGGTTGACCCACAGGATTTTTTTTTCCTTAAGGATTTCAACCACACTGATTTTCTAAGATTATTCTCTCTAAATCCTACCTGTGTCAGATAATGTGGCTGGACAACAGATGAGACAACTGTAAGATTAAATTTTTAAAAACCAATAATTTAAAAGATACTCTTCTTTTATGATCTTAAAAACTAAATTTATAATTCAGTGCATCCATTTCTAAATTCTTTAACGTTTAGGGTATACAAAGAGGCTTCAAATTCCAAATGAAAACCTAAATTAAGTGTTTAAATCTGTATTTTAATAATCAAAATTCTACCAACTTACAAGTTTTTTTTTTTGAGAGAGAGACTATGGGAAAGTTATTTATTTAATTTATCTATCTATCCATTTATCTAGTTATTTATTTATACATTTCTCTTAGGACCCATATCTTATTAATATCAGTTCTCCATTGACTAAGTTTGTTTTAATGTAAGCATGAATGGTATAGAACATTGTTCTAAAAATGTAAATGCTCTTATGATTTTATGAAACCTGACTCTATCAGAATTGAAAATAAGGTGAATCACAAATTCTTGTTTTTGTCATTTGACATTTGCTGTGGTTGGACTTCACATTTTTAAGTATCATAAGTAATTTTGATTTTAATAGCACTTTAAAAATTTATGATTTTTTACAGTGTATAGGAGACAAAAAGAGATTTTGACAATTATTTAATCTTTCTGGTTTCTAGTTCTGATTCTACTGCTAACTAGATGTCTAATCTTAAACGTATTTCTTAAACTTTCTTGGCACCTATTTTACTCATCTGATAAACACAGGCTTGGACCAAGTCCATAATTTTGTCTACTTTTTATTCTGCCTTGAAATGCATGATGGAAGCTATTCTCCTCTCATTCACACTTCCAAGTTGTTCCTAAGAATGTCCTAGATTCCTAGGGTAATTATTACCACTGTGAACAATTGCAAGTTAATTAGTGTCTCTGAACTTCAATTTACTCATTGGTAGATGAAGATATTATTAACTATACAAAGAAAGGTATGAAAAGAGTACAGGGTCTGGCATAGAAGAAATACTTATCAAAAGTTAGTTATTATAATATTAGGACCAAATCTTATATAATTATAGTGTGTTATTAAATACTTATATATTGTTACAACTATTGTCATTATTATTATTTAACTCCAGTAACATCTTACCCCATTAAAAAATGTATTTAAGTACAGTATTTTATAGGAATAATTTTGTATCTATTAACATTTTATAATGAAGTAAATTATCTGAACTTCTATGCTGCTCATGCAACACAGTTTAGGAGCCCTGAAGTACATGATTGGAAAATATCCTTGTGTGCCATAATCCTGTGTTCTCTAGCATCCCTGTATTAATTGACTAGGGCTGCCATAACAAAATACCATAGCCTTGTGGCTTGAAAAACAGAAACTTATTCTCACATTTCTGTAGGCTGGAAGTCCACAATCAAGGTGCTTGCAGATTTGCAGATTTGGCTTCTCCTAAGGCCTCTCTCTCTCCTTGACTTATAGATAGCTTATAGATAGCTACCTTCTCTCTGTGTTTTCACATGTGCATGTGCTTTCCTGGTGTTGTTCCCTTTTGTAAAAAGGTCCTTGTCCTATTGGATTAGGGACCTACCCATATGACCTTATTTAACTGTAATTATCTACTTAAAGGCCCTGTCTCCAAATACAGTTACAATGGGAGTTAGGACTTCAACATATAAATGTTGTGGGAAATAAATCAGCCCATTATAATCCCATATGGCCATGCCTTCCTTAATCAGCAGTGGAGCATTTTCAAAGCATTTTCTGGGGTATATTAGCTCTATATAATGTCTTGTTGGATCATGTAAAAAACAAAGATTAAGTCCTGAGAGCAGATACCATGCTTTGCTTCAAAGTTGTATGTGTGCCCTTAAGTTACATTTAACTCGCTACTCATACAGAACACTTCTGTGACCAAATGTGTGGGTCACATTTCAGACTGATTCTCTGAAAACAGCTTGATATTCTACAATTCAGTTCATTTCTGCTGCTAACTGGAGTTGGGTCAGATCCCACAGGTTAAGGGCTCAGTCCAACAAGACTGCCCCCTATTTCAGATGCCAATCTGAAGTAGTAGGTCCCCAGGTTACCCACAACTTCTACAATTTAGATGTTCCCATGACCCCTTCCTTGGGCTGTATAATTTGCTGAAGCAGTTCACAGTCCCAAGAAAACAGTTTAACTATTGCCAATTTATTACAAAGGATATTTTAAAGGATATAATTGAACAGACAGATGAAGAGATACATATGGTGAGTTCTGGAAGAGTCCAGACCCCAGGAACTTCTTTCTCTGTGGAACCAGGATATGCTACACTCCCAGTGTGTAGATGTGTTCACCAGCCCAGAAGCTCTTGAAACCTTATATGGGGGAATTTTTATGGAGGCTGCATCACAATAGGCATGATCAATTATTATCTCAATTTCCAGCTCCTTTTATTTCTCAAACAAATAGGGGTGGGGTGTAAGTTCCAAGCTTCTAATTGTGACTTGGCCTTTCTGAGACCAGCCTCTATCCAGGAGCCCACCAATAGTTGTCTCATTAGAACCAAAGACAGTCTTATCACCCAGGAAATTTCAAGGGATTTAAGGGCTCTGTGTCAAGAACCAGGGTCAAAGATCAAATATTAAAACACATTATTCTCATAGCACTTCTGTTTACAAGGGTTTTAGGATCTCTGTCGGGAACCAGGTATATATTTCTTATGATTTCATAGAAATTATTTCAAAAAAATGCTTACTCATGGTGTGGTCCAGACTACATTTCCATCAGAATGGCAGAACACATATTCTGAAATGTACTTATGCTATAAAACACACATATGCTGGCTGAATTATAACCATAAACATTTAAATGCATTGCTGAGTCTGTAAGAAAGTACCAGAGAGCCCCAAAGGCCTCTATACCCAAGGCTACCTTAGGATCCTAAGAAGGATGGGGGCTCTTGTCAAGAAGGGAGAAGCAGCTTCCTCAGTGATTTATCCTAGTGAACAAGAACTCTTCTGTCATACGCAGACATAAAAATACAACATTCAGCAGAGCCAGGCTCCCAGTCAAACTATCATAAAATATGATATATTATGTCCTATTATGAAAAACATCTTTGAGCTATCTATATACTAGATTAAATATGAAAACTAAACTTAAACTAATAGACTGAATCTTTCCTTTTTATTTTATTGGCCCAAACTATTCCATGTATTCTGTTCATTCTATTCTTTGTGTAATCAAAAAGCTCTATTTTTCAGGCTTACCACATTTCATTGGAAATAGAACATTGAAAGGGACCCCCAGTCTGTCAGGGTTTGTTTATGCTAGTAATATTTTAAAAGGGATAATCCAACTTCGAATTACTTCCTTACTCCTTCACCAAAAATCATGTAATCAGTGCATGCACCAGATGGGCTATGCTCATTGACTGAAAGCCAGATAAACTCCCTGGCTGTGCAATGCAAAAAAAAAGAAAAAAGTTGCATTCAAGAAAGTTAATTGTTTTCAGAAAACCATACTTTGAATGGAATTGGAGAAGTGCTATGATAGTGGAGAATACAAAATACAGACACCATAACCATTAAAGTCAAAGTAAGACAGGATTTATTTGCATTTTTTAATGGGCATGCAGAAGGAGGCAGGTGATATTACAGTGTTTACACCAAACCGCGTGAGTTAAATGGGCTAAAAGAAACAGTTGGATTATCCATGTGTCAGCATTCTAATCCTGTCATGCTTGTCAGCACTGTAATTTCCAACATATCACTTAGTTTAAAATACAGTAGGGGAGAGCGGGAATGTTTGTTTTCTTCTGATGACCCATATGACTCAGAGCAAAGTAAAGACTTAGAATACTTCAGAAAGTGAGGGAGCATTGCAAATTATAGTGGTTTTGTTCACAGCTGTATAAATTTATTTTTTCTGTAAAGCAGGTACACATTGAGCCATATTTCCTAGGGCCCAAATTCCTGAAACAGTAATTTTCCAATCTTCTCTGGTTGCAAGAAACCAAACAGCTTCCAAGTTTGCCTAACTACAGTGAAACAATTTTGGAAGTGAAAGAATCTTGCTTAAGATCTACTTTTGGATGAAAGTTTTCAAATGCAACAAAACTAGGCTCCACAACATAGACGCATGCCTACTTTTATCCCTGTATGAGCGCCCTTATATAATATTTAAGAAATTATTTAAGAAAATAACAAAGGCCATGGGAGTCCAGACTTATATTTCCATCAGAATGGCAGAGTAGATATTCTGAAATGCCCTTCTGCCATAAAATATGCAGATATTGGATAAATTACAACCATAAATTAAAAAAAAATTTTTTTTTAATTTATTTTTTTATACAGCAGGTTCTTATTAGTTATCCATTTTATACATATTAATGTATATATGTCAATACCAATCTCCCAGTTCATCTCACACACACACACACACACACACACACACCCCGCCGCTTTCCCCCCTTGGTGTCCATATGTTTGTTCTCTACATCTGCATCTCTATTTCTGCCCTGCAAACTGGTTCATCTGTACCATTTTTCTAGGTTCCACATATATGAGTTAACATACGATATTTGTTTTTCTCTTTCTGACTTCACTCTGTATGACAGTCTCTAGATTCATCCACGTCTCTACAAATGACCCAATTTTGTTCCTTTTTATGGCTGAGTAATATTCCATTGTATATATGTACCACTTCTTCTTTATCCATTCATCTGTTGATGGGCATTTAGGTTGCTTCCATGACCTGGCTATTGTAAATAGTGCTGCAATGAACATTGGGGTGTATGTGTCTTTTTGAATTATGGTTTTCTCTGGGTATATGCCCAGTAGTGGCGTTGCTGGGTCATACAGCATAAACTTTTAAATGCATTGCTGAGTTTACAAGAAGATGATGAAGATTCCCCAAGGACCTCCAACCCTGCTTCTCCCCCCAAAAGTGTAAGCTGATACCAGAGTGGTAAATAAATATGAAGACTGGGCTGCCCTGAATGCAAGGGACTTTGGCAGGCATAGAGAACTTTGATGGAAGTCAGACACTAGATCTTAGGTCTGGCAGAGGAGAGTCTAAATCTGAGGATGCTGTACAAATAGTGGACGACTCAAGTATACGTTTTAAGCTGGGAACTGTCCTTTTGGGATAAATAGAATCAATCCAGAAAATAGGTTATTTTTGTAGGCTCCAGGTGAGGAAAGAAATGATGCTAATTTTTCTCTGAGAATTGCTGAACTTTTCTCACGTGGGTCTGTGATTTGAATTTACATTCCGTGCACAATCAGGGAAATCTCAACTATAAAAATTAACTTAAAGTTCTGGCAAGTAGGTAGCACCTCCTGTCAGGAGTAAAGGAATATCCTTTTAATGAATATCATCCTTAATCCAGGCCCTCAGTGTTCTTAAGAATTAGGTTTGGACAAATAAAATTTAACAATGAAAAATATAACAAATATATGAGTAATCAGGACCTATCAGACTTATACCTAGGACTTTGTAGAGTGGAAATATCAGACGCAGAATATAAGATGTCAATAAAAGTCATTGACATTTATAACTCAATGGAAAAATTAAAGAGTAATTTAGATATACCTCAAAAGAGAAGTAGTGAGACAGAAAACACTTTTGAGAAAATTATATATGTATTTACTTCCACCAAACAATTGATAAATATACCTTAAAGCACACATAAAACATTAAAGCATTTGACCAGATATATTTTTAGAGTTTAAGTATGATAAGTAGCATAGATTTTAAGGGTACAGATTTTACCATCTGTTAGGATGGTAGGATCTGTAGGTTGTTAACTGTAGGGTTTTTAAAGATGCTTTTCATCTAACCAGTGATTTTCCTTTTGTTCCTAATTTTCTGCATGATATTTAGAAATTAAATATATAATAATTTTATTAAATGATTTATCTGCATCTTTGAAAAGGATGATATGAGTATTTTTCTATATTCTTTTAATATGGTGAATACATTGGTTGATTTTTAAATATTTTAAACAATCTTGCTTAAGATTCTAGAATAAACCTCATTTGCCTATTGTGCTTTTTGTCATTTGCTGGATTCTAGGTTTTTATATGTTTTTAATAATTTGAGTCTATATTCATGATAGATACCTGTTTGTAATTTTCTTCTAATATCTTTATCAGGTTTTTATACCAGTTGTATGGTGGCTTTATTAGATAAGTCATAAATTTTTCCTTCTTTCACTATTTTCTGAAAGAAATCATAAGATTGGTATTATGTCTTCATAAAACATACTATAGAATTTACCAATTAAGCCATTCATAATTCATAACTATATTTTATTAGTGGAAAAGTTTTAAATTTAAGATACACATATTTTTTCTATATCTTGATATGTCCATTTGTGTTTTAAAAGGAATTTTTCCATTTAATCTAATTTGAATTTACTGACATGAAGATTTTAGTGTTTGTATGATAGAATGTTCTTCTTTCATTCCTCATATTAGTAAATTATTTCATTTCTTTTTGTTTGATCAGTCTTCCTAAGTGTTAATTAATTTTATTAATCCTTTCAAAGCATTAGATTTTGATTTTGTTGATTTTCTCCATTGTCAGGTTTTCTGTTTTACGTATTTCCATTTTCATTTTTAATGAATCCTTTTTCCTACCTCCTTCTTGTTTACTTTGCTCTTCTTTTTGTCACCTTTTAAGATATAAACTTAGATAATTTATGTTAGGCTTCTTTCAAGTATATATTTCAAAAAATTAAATGTAAAATAACTTTTCATTTCCCTTGTGTTTTTTTCCTTTGATCTTGGAAGTTTAAAGTTCACTTTTTAATTTTCAAATATTTGGGTATTTTCTAGCTATTTTATTATTTGTGATGTCTATTTTAATACTGCTATATTAAAAGAGTAAGAATGAACATACACTCCTTAATAATTTTGATCCTTCAAAGATTATTAAGGCTTGAATTATTAATCAACTTCCACGTTCATTTAAAAAAATGTATATTCTGAAGTTGTGGTGTAATTTTCTGTAAATGTCAATTAGGCAATTTGGTTGATAGTGTTGTTCACATCCTCTATATCATCATTTTTTTCTGTTTTTTTTTTTTAATCAATGACTGAATGATAGGTGTTGAAATCTCTATTTGTCTATTGACCTATTCTCCTTAGTTCTGTCAGGTTTTGCCTCATTTTTTTGAAACATTGTTATTAGTTGTATTTAAACTTGTTTATGGCTTCCTGTTTCATTGAACTTTTATGATTATGAAATTTTTATCTTTATTTTTGGTTATATTGAATGTCTTGAAGTCTACTTTTTTTCAATAGTGTATAGCCATACCAGTTTTCTTATGCCTAATGATATCTTGGTCTGTATTTTCCTTCCCATGTATATATGTTCCACCTGTCTGTTTCTTTATATTTAAATGTATTTCTTTAAACTGCATATTGCAAGTTTGAACTATTAAAAAAGAATTAATTTTATTATTTATTATGGCTATTTCTACTTTTTATATGGTATACTCAGTGTATTTTAGTTAATGTTAGTAATTGATAATGTACTGGTTTAAGTCTACCATCTTGGTATTTGTTTTCTATTTGTCTCACTTCTATTCTTTGTTTTGTTCTTGCCTTTATGCTTTAACTTGGATGAATGAAATATTTTTTAGTGCTCAATTTTACCTCTTCTGTTATCTTTTAGCTATAACTCTTTGTGTGTGTGTTGAGTATTATTTTAAAGACTATGTGTATTACAATAATATTTCAACAATATCTCGTAGTAATAATGGAAAAGACACAAAGTAAGTAAAGAAAGTAGGCAAGTTATGAAATAATATATACAGTTTTATCACTATTTCTCATCACACACACACAGAACCCACTTATTAACACATTTTTAGTATGTATTGTATTTTCCTCTGTATGGTAGATATGACATATGTATGATAGGATAAACAGTTTTGAAATTTTAAAAAACAAGAAATACTTGTATTTTTAAAGGGCCTATTCCAATCCCCTATTGTATCTTCATATTCACCTATTTCCAAGTTCTTAAAATATGAATTTAAGAAGGCAAGGCTTATACTTTCCATTATTTCTCTAAATCTTGTTTATTGTACCTAGTAACTAAAAGTTAGGTACAACTGCTTGAAAAAGTATAAGTATGTTAAACACTGACCTGTGCAAGCTATTAATGAATAATATACCTCTTTGGGGATAATACAGAACTTGAGCAATTGTGATAATCATAGGTTTTAAGTGATGAGTACTCTGTGTATCATTTTACTGTGGTTTTTCACTAACACAGACTATCAGCCTTATACATAAACAAATGTTTGTGCCAAATTCAAATTAACTTTAAAATTAACTTTATAAGCAAAAAACCCACTTTTAACAAGCAGACTTTAGTTAAGTTTTATATGAAGAAAATGATTCATTATTGGATTCCTTTAATTAGCAATCTTCCCTCAGGTACTTAACTTATGAATAACTTACTAGAAAAAAAAAGAAATAGCTATATAGAAATTCATCTGTTGCACCAAATGAAGCATGCCTGTTGTTGAAAGTATCATATGAAAATACTCTTTCAATCCTTTAATTTCCCCTTTAAAAATTCATGTTGATTATAATTTTGATTTATAAGAATTGTTACTCTAAGATCTTTATTTGAGCAATCTTTTTCAATTTTATTATCCTTTAAAGGTTGATGTATTTTAACATTCACTGTTATAGTATTAGTGATGCCATACATTATCTTATGCAAAGTGAAATGTTTATCTTTTATCTGAATTTTTTGCTCACTTACCACATCCCATTTGTTAAATTATCTCTCAGCCTGAAAACCCAGGCAGACTGTAACTTATCAACTAAAAATTAGAAATTACATTTGCCAGTTACAAGAAAATGGGAGCAAACTGATGACACACTATGATATAAAATGAAACTAATGGTATCTATACTAATGAAATGAATGTCATCTTTCAATGTTGTGCAACATTTATAAGTATACTTTCAATACATCTGTACCATTGTATTAGATGGCATGTATAACCAGCCATGTGTATTATAAAAACATTCCCATATATTCATAACTTTGTTTGGCAGATACCATATCATGAAAGGTAATTTTTATATGGGAAAGCACCATGATGTATATTTTATTTTACATGTATATGTAAAATAAAAATTGACCAGTATGTGAGGTAATGTATAAATGATAAGAAGAACAAAAGTAGATAAACCTTTCTAGGTTTATCTAGGCTGTTTTCAATTTCAAATAATATTTTACGCATGTAAATATAATTTTCACCAAATTAACTGTAAAACATGAAGTACAAAGAGAGGTGCTGATCATACCCTAATATCCCATAAAGACAGTGAGGCAGTCTTCCCAGTGAGGAGCCTAGTTATCAAAATCAAATATATTATTATCATTCTTTATCATATTTATCATATTTTATAATTTATAAAGAGAACTCAGGGAGTTGATGAAGAACCTTGTCTAGGTTTGGTTCTGTTGAGTGGAGATGGTCCAATTTTCCATCTTCTCTAAAAGATCCATTTTAGTTATATAACTAATGATATTTTAAGTTTTTATTTTCATTTTAGTTTTCTTTTTAGCTAACCTACTTCCAATTTTTCCATTGCTTATACTTAATTATCAGTATGACAAATCACAAGCATGGTCTCAGATTTTGTTCTCTAATCTATGGAAAGAAGATTTGGGCAAGTTTGGAATGAATGCCCTCGATCCCATTTCCAATATTTGGGGGCTTTGAGCTTCACATTTTATCATATGTATCATTAACCTGCACTAAAGCAAATAATTAATACGGTGAGAAGTTTCTCAATAATAATGTCTTCTTTAGTGCTGAGGTATTTTTTCAGAGAAAACTCTCTCTCTCTGCATGAGTAGTTTTTCTGTGCAACCAAGGTTTTCAGCTCTCAAGTAGACAAGTGGGTCCAGATTAGCTGTACAAGAGAACAGCTTTTTATTTTACGGATTCATCACCCGCAACTGAAAAAGGAGAAGGAGGTACTTCGGATGGAAAACGTTTTCTTTTGTATGCCAGTAGCACTGCTTTTAGCAATGCAGCTGAATTGCAAAGTTTTCGAAAGGCAGAGTGACAAGCAGATGCTTGTTATAGCAATCAATGAGCCTGGCTCACCAAAGAAAGGTATTACATTGCTAAGAAGAGAACTTGCAAAATGGCAAAAGCACTCTGCCACTAAATGTCCAACAGATAGTCCTCCTTCACTGATTCTTTACAATTTCTGTCAGCACATCAACAGAAATTAGCGGCTGTGTTAGCAATCTGAGACATTCTGTTCAATTTAGTAAGCATTCAGATACAGCATGCGATCATGTTCTTTGTATTGATCTGTTACTCTACAAATATAGTTAGCTCAAAGTTGTAAAATAGCTTTGGACATAAAGGGGTTCGTAACATTTGTAATATATTCTTCATATAACATATTCCTTTATTCCTCGTGTGAATTTTTCATGCATCCAGAATCTTTTATTTTAATCAGACTTATAGATGGAGCTTTAGGCATCTGTCTTCCTGATAGGAATGCCAGCTCCTTATGTAAAAGTTGGGGGAAAATAAAACCCATCTCTAGACTTTACACGAAATACATAAACCTAAATATTCAGAAAAGTTCAGTCAGCACTTAGGTTTCCTGAACTGCTTTGTAAAACCCAAAGGAGTTGCTGAGAAGATGGTGAATTTGAGGGGCCATTGAACACAGACCATTTTCCAATTACAGGCACACCCCATTTTCCAATTACAGGCACACCTGTGCTGTATGGCTTTATGCTGATTTGTTGTGAGCATTTTACAGAGTGTTATTTTAGTAGTCTTTCAGATTCCTCATTCTTCAGTCCAAAATGGCCTGGGGATGTTGCTGGGAGGTTAAAACTTACCAGAGACTTCTCACTGGGTTAATTTGATATCCTACCCACTGTGTAGAATGTGTGGCCTGGTTGAGTCTCAAATGCCACCCATACACACTCTAATTAACAGCTTCAGTGCATTGGCTTCTGGGGGGAAAAAAAGAGTGTTTTCTTTCAGTTAGTGAGAAATGAGTGTTGGAAAAACCAATGACTCAGCTCTTCAGCAGTGAAACTATTTACATGGGCAAGAAAGGCTGCTGCAGCCTTCTACAAATCTTGCTGCAGATATTTTTTTTCCTCTTTCCTTATGAAACTGTGGTTCAGGTAGAGCCATGCATTTTCAAGCATTTTTTGAACATTTATTGCTTAAAATAAACGTGCTTTGCTGCCAGAGGATCCAAACAATAATCACCTTAATTATTTCTGTTTACACTTAGAGAAATGTACTATCCAAAACTGTAATATGAGAGTTGTTGGGCTTTTAAACAGCCCCTTTCTGTATAGTTAGTAAACAGTAAAGGATGGATATAAAGTTTTTCTGTATTTATGTGGAGGTTTCAAGAAACCACATTTTTAAAGTGCAGCTCCAGCGTTTTCTAAATCCTTCCAACTATATTTTGGAAATCTCCTTTGGAGGAAATTGTTAATGAAGTAGCATAGCTTGCTTTTCTAAAGACAAAACTACATTCGGAATCTTTTCTAGCATTACTGTTGCTGTTACTCAAAATTTCAAAGTCAGAATGTCCTGGTAGTAGTGAGACACGATGCAAAAATAATATGTCTGAGACTTTCTTTATATGTGACATCAAGAAAACACATACACACTAACCCTTCTTATATATTGTTGGGCAAGTGGAGTACCAAGCTTCATGCCTTTATGTTCTTGACTGTCTGTCACATTACAGAAAATATTCCAGCACTGAAGTTGGTGCCTTCTTCTTTTAATTTTGACCCTGTAAATTCAGTTAGAGTATATACTTTTTTTCTTCAGCAGTACTTAAATTTACTGAAAAAATAGCTAAATTTATTAGCGTACCTTCAGGGATTTTGTTTTAAAAAATCACATAGCAGAAATGAAAGATATCTGACATTACACCAATAAACCACCAGTGGTAAAGCAAGGAAATTCGAAGTGTACTAGTAATGAAAACAATTGTCCAGGAACTTCAATGTACAGTTACCCTTGTGAAAGGAAAACCAAAATGGAGTTGGGATTGCTAAGAGAGCTCTCTAAAATGGTGCCAAGAGGCCATTATGGATATGTGACTTATGTACATCTTAGCCTGAATAGAACCTGACTTTTGACCTGATGAAGTCATCCAGAACATCTGGCAGATACTCCCGACAGTCTAACTTAACAGACCCCTATCCTAAAACAACTCTTGACCCCTTAAGGGCAGATATTTTCTGTCTCACATCAGAGTCAATCAGAATTCTCACCAGGCAACTCTTGACAACCTCATGGCTTTTTTTGTCTATATAAGCCCCTGACTCTTTCTTTTCCTCGGAATACTCTTTTGAGGTTACCAGCATCTTTGTGTCCCGAACTGCAATCCTTAAGACCCCATATAAACTCTTTTCTTATTGGCAGCCTTCTGCATTATTTGGGGAAGAGGAATTGACACCCTAAGGGTTAATTAAATACTACTTTTAGAGTCAGATTAATAACAAGCCTCATATTAACACTGGCTATACCATTAAAGTTTTTATGAATCTGAGAATAAAATTCCTTTTTGTGTCTCAGTTCCTCACCTACAATATGGAAATAAAAATATGTGCCCACCTCTGGTAAGCCTAACTCTTTTCATATTGAATCAAATTCCATTTATGTATGAAGTTGTACTGAAGGTAAAATAAGCTCTTGGGTACCACTATTAACTCTTACAGGCCATTTCAGTGAATATATTAAGGTAGTAATTTCTTTATTGGCCTTTCAGCTGAGGATGGTAGGGAAGTCTAAAGTCTTCTCAGGTTATAGTAACAACTTAAGAGCTTAACTGGTGCCTAATATATTAATAGCTCTAAATAGTGTTCAACTTATTACTAGTCAATGCCACATCTGTAAAAGTTGGAGTGACTGTTCGTATAAACTTTCAAGTGTGTATTCTGTAAAAAGTTTTGAAATTAGCAATACTTTCTTCCTCTCTCTTAGTTATCCTTTTCCCAGCAACATAGAAGGAGGTTGAACAAAAATTAAGTTATACATAAAACCAGTGGGAATAGGCTTGCTAATAAAATCTAGCGGCACATTTGTGATGGTAGTAGAATTCTTTGGATTGTATTCATTGTTAAATCTGAAGCAGCATTCTCTCTCTTGGTTTCTTATGTATTTTTTCTAAGCAATTGAAACTGCATGTGTTCTTAATTTAGCTCATTCTACAATTGATTATATTAAGGTTAAATCTAGGAGGAGCTTCAAGATGGCGTAAGAGTAAGACGCGGAGACCATCTTCCTCCCCACAAATACATCAGAAATGCATCTACATGTGGAACAACTCCTACAGAACACCTACTGAACGCTGGCAGAAGACCCTCAGACCTCCCAAAAGGTAAGAAACTCCCCACGTACCTGGGTAGGGCAAAAGAAAAAACAAAGGCAAAAGAATAGGGACGGGACCCGCACCAGTAGGAGGGAGCTGTTGAAGGAGGAAAGGTTTCCAGACACTAGGAAGCCCCTTCGCGGGTGGAGACTGCGGGTGGCGGAGGGGGGGAGCTTCGGGACCGCGGAGGAGAGCACAGCAACAGGGGTGCGGAGGGCGGAGGCTTCGTAGCCGCGGAGGAGAGCGCAGCCACATCGGTGCGGAAGGCAAAGCGGAGAGATTTCCGCACAGAGGATCGTTGCCGACCGGCACTCACCAGCCCGAGGGGCTTGTCTGCTCACCCGCCAGGGCGGGCGGGGCTGGGAGCTGAGGCTCGGGCTTCAGAGGTCGGATTCCAGGGAGAGGACTGGGGTTGGCGGCATGAACACAGCCTGAAGGGGTTAGTGCGCCACGGCTAGCTGGGGGGGAAGTCCGGGAAAAGGTCTGGAGCTGCCAAAGAGGCAAGAGACTTTTTCTTGCCTCTTTGTTTCCTGGTGGGTGAGGAGAGGGGATTAAGAGCGCTGCTTAAAGGAGCTCCAGACACGGGCGCGAGCCGCGGCTAAAAACACCCCAGAGACGGGCGCGAGCCCCGGCTAAAAAGCACGGGCCCCAGAGACAGGCATGAGACACTAAGGCTGCTGCTGCCGCCACCAAGAAGCCTGTGTGCGAGCACAGGTCACTCTCTACACCTTCCCTCCCGGGAGCCTGTGCAGCCTGCCGCTGCCAGGGTCCCGTGATCCAGGGACAACTTCCCCGGTAGAACACACGGCACACCTCAGGCTGCTGCAGCGTCATGCCGGCCTCTGCCGCCGAAGGCTCGCCCCGCATCCGTACCCCTCCCTCCCCCCGGCCTGAGTGAGCCAGAGCCCCCGAATCAGTGGCTCCTTTAACCCCATCCTGTCTGAGCGAAGTGCAGACGCCCTCAGGAGACCTACACGCAGAGACGGGTCCAAATCCAAAGCTAAACCCCAGGAGCTGTGCGAACAAGGAAGAAGAAGGGAAATCTCTCCCAGCACCCTCAGGAGCAGCGGATTAAATCTCCACAATCAACTTGAAGTACCTGCATCTGTTGAATACCTGAATAGACAACGAATCATCCCAAATTGAAGTGGACTTCGGGAGCAACGATATATTTTTTTTTTTCCCCTTTTTCTTTTTTTGTGAGTGTGTATGTGTATGCTTCTGTGTGCGATTTTGTCTGTATAGCTTTGCTTTTACCATTTGTCCTAAGGTTCTGTCTGAACGCGTTTTTTTTTTCTTTTTTTTAGTATACTTTTTAGCGCTTCTGGATTGGTGGGTTTGTTTTTTTGGTTTGGTTGCTCTCTTCTTCCTTTTTTTATTTTTAAATTTTTAAAATAATTTTTATTTTAAATAACTTTATTTTATTGTATCTTTGTCTTTCTTTCTTTCTTCCTTTTTTTCTCCCTTTTATTCTGAGCCGTGTGGATGACAGGCTCTTGGTGCTCTGGCCAGGCGTCAGGGCTGTGCCACTGAGGTGGGAGAGCCAAGTTCAGGATATTGGTCCACCAGAGACCTCCCAGCTCCACATAATATCAAACATCAAAAATCTCCCAGAGATCTCCATCTCAACGCCAAGACCCAGCTCCACTCAATGACCAATAAGCTACAGTGCTGGACACCCTATGCCAAACAATTAGCAAGACAGGAACACAACCACATCCATTAGCAGAAAGGCTGCCTAAAATCATAATAAGGTCACAGACACCCCGTAACACACCATCGGATGTGGACCTGCCCACCAGTAAGACAAGATCCAGCCTCATCCACCAGAACACAGGCACTAGTCCCCTCCACCAGGAAGCCTACACAACCCACTGAACCAACTTCAGCCACTGGGGGCAGACACCAAAAACAACAGGAACTACCAACCTGTAGCCTATGAAGAGGAGACCCCAAACACAGTAAGTTACGCAAAATGAGAAGACAGAGAAACACACAGCAGTTGAAGGAGCAAGGTAAAAACCCACCAGACCAAACAAATGAAGAGGAAATAGGCAGTCTATCTGAAAAATAATTCAGAATAATGATAGTAAAGATGATCAAAAATCTTGGAAATAAAATGGAGAAAATACAAGAAACGTTTAACAAGGACCTAGAAAAACTAAAGATTAAACAAACAATGATGAACAACACAATAAATGAAATTAAAAATTCCATCGAAGGAATCAATAGCAGAATAACTGAGCCAGAAGAAAGGATAAGTGACCTGGAACATAAAATAGTGGAAATAACTACCCCAGAGCAGAATACAGAAAAAAGAATGAAAAGAATTGAGGACAGTCTCAGAGACTTCTGGGACAGTATTAAATGCACCAGCATTCAAATTATAGGGGTCCCAGAAGAAGAAGAGAAAAAGAAAGGGATTGAGAAAATATTTTAAGAGATTGTAGTTGAAAACGCCCCTAGTATGGGAAAGGAAAGAGTCAAGTCCAGGAAGCGCAGAGAATCCCATACAGGATAAATCCAAGGAGAAACATGCTAAGACATGTATTAATCAAACTATCAAAAATTAAATACAAAGATATTAAAAGCTGCAAGGGAGAAACAACAAATAGCATACAAGGGAATCCCCGTAAGGTTAACAGCTGATCTTTCAGCAGAAACTCTGCATGTAAGAAGGGAGTGGTGGCACATATTTAAAGTGATGTAAGGGAAAAACCTACAACTGAGATTACTCTACCCAGCAAGGATCTCATTCAGATTCGACGGAAAAATTAAAACCTTTACAGACAAGCAAAAGGTAAGGGAATTCAGCACCACCAAACCAGCTTTACAACAAATGCTAAAGGAACTTCTCTAGGCAGCAAACAAAAAAGAAGGAAAGGCCTACAATAACAAACCCAAAACAATTAAGAAAATGGTAATAGGAACATATTGATAATTACCTTAAACGTGAATGGATTAAATGCTCCAACCAAAAGGCATAGACTGGCTGAATGGATACAAAAACAAGACCCGTATATATGCTGTCTACAAGAGACCCACTTCAGACCTAGGGATACATAAAGACTGAAAGTGAGGGGATGTAAAAAGATACTCCATACAAATGGAAATCTAAAGAAAGCTGGAGTAGCAATTCACATACCAGAGAAAATAGACTTTAAAACAAAGACTATTACAAGAGACAAAGAAGGACACTGCATAATGATCAAGGGATCAATCCAAGAAGAAGATATAACAATTGTAAACAGTTATGCACCCAGCATAGGAGCACCTCAATACATAAGGCAAATGCTAACAGCCATAAAAGGGGAAATAGACAGTAACACAATCATAGTAGGGGGCTTTAACACCCCACTTTCACCAATGGACAGATCATCCAAAAGGAAAATAAATAAGAAAACACAAGCTTTAAATGACACATTAAACTGGATGGACTTAATTGATATTTATAGGACATTCCATCCAAAAATAACAGCACACTTTCTTCTCAAGGGCTCATGGAACATTCTCCAGGATAGATCATTACTTGGGTCACAAATGAAGCCTTGGTAAATTTAAGAAAATTGAAATCATATCTGGTATGTTTTCCAGCCACAATGCTATGAGGCTAGATATCATTTACAGGAGAAAATCTGTAAAAAATACAAACACATGGAGGTTAAACAATACATTCCCGAATAACCAAGAGATCACTGAAGAACTCAAAGCGGAAATCAAAAAATACTTAGAAACAAATGAAAATGAAAACACGATGACCCAAAACCTATGGGATGCAGCAAAAGCAGTTCTTAGAGGGAAGTGTATAGCAATACAATCCTACCTTAAGAAGTGAGAAACATCTCAAATAAGCAACCTAACCTTACACCTAGGGCAATCAGAGAAAGAAGAACAAAAAAACCCCAATGTTAGCAGAAGGAAAGAAATCATAAAGATCAGATCAGAAATAAATGAAAAGGAAATGAAGGAAACAATAGCGAAGATCAATAAAACTAAAAGCTGGTTCTTTGAGAAGATAAACAAACCTGATAAACCTTTAGACAGACTCATCAAGGAAAAAAAGGGAGAAGACTCAATACAATTAGAAATAAAAAAGGAGAAGTAACAACTGACACTGAGAAATACAGAGCATCCTGAGAGCCTACTACAAGCAACTCTATGCCAATAAAATGGACAACCTGGAAGAAATGGACAAATTCTTAGAACTAGCACAACCTTCCGAGACTGAACCAGGAAGAAATAGAAAATATAAACAGACCAATCACAAGCACTGAAATTGAAACTGTGATTAAAAATCTTCCAACAAACAAAAGCCCAGGACCAGATGGCTTCACAGGTGAATTCTATCAAACATTTAGAGAAGAGCTAACATCTATCCTTCTCAGACTCTTCCAAACTATAGCAGAGGGAGGAACATTCCCAAACTCATTTTACAAGGCGACCATCACCCTGATACCAAAACCAGATAAAGATGTCACAAAGAAAGAAAACTAAAGGCCAATATCACTGATGAACATAGATGCAAAAATCTTCAACAAAATACTAGCAAACAGAATCCAACAGCACATTAAAAGGATCATACATCATGATCAAGTGGGGTTTATCCCAGGAATGCAAGGATTCTTCAATGTATGCAAATCAACCAATGTGATACACCATATTAACACATTGAAGAATAAAAAACATGATCATCTCAATAGATGTAGAAAAAGCTTTTTTAAGTGTCCATTGACAGATGAATGGATAAAAAAGTTGTGGCACATATATACAATGGAATATTACTCAGCCATAAAAATAAACGAAATTGAGTTATTTGTAGTGAGGTGGATGGGCCTAGAATCTGTCATACAGAGTGAAGTAAGTCAGAAAGAGAAAAACAAATACCGTATGCTAACACATATATATGGAATCTAAGGGAAAAAAAAAGGTTATGAAGAATCTAGGGGCAAGAGGGGAATAAAGACACAGACCTAGTAGAGAATGGACTTGAGGACACGGGAAGGGGGAAGGGTAAGCTGGGACAAAGTGAGAAAGTGGCATGTACACATATACACTGCCAAATGTAAAACCGATAGCTAGTGGGAAGAAGCTGCATAGCACAGGGAGATCAGCTCGGTGCTTTATGACCACCTAGAGGGGTGGGAGAGAGGGAGACGCAAGAGGGAAGAGATATGGGGACATATGTATAGGTATAGCTGATTCACTTTTTTATAAAGCAGGAACTAACACACCATTGTAAAGCAATTATACTCCAATAAAGGTGTTTAAAAAAAAGGGTAAATCTGTGTTCTTTACAGTGATTGTAACCTTGTAGAAAGTGTCTTGTATAAAAAATTATTTTAAATAACATTTGCTAATGACCTTTCCTTCATTTTTGTTCATATATAGGCAAAATTAAATCTTTACTCAGAAGGGGTAGCAAAACATGCTTCTCATTGTCATATAGCAAAACGAGGACACTCAGATCTAATGCAGGAATGTCGTATCTACCTGTCATGAAAACAGCAACTAAAGTGTTTGTTCCTTCCTGAGGGATCATCAGT
Source organism: Neophocaena asiaeorientalis asiaeorientalis (assembly GCF_003031525.2). NCBI lineage: Eukaryota > Metazoa > Chordata > Mammalia > Artiodactyla > Phocoenidae > Neophocaena > Neophocaena asiaeorientalis. The sequence goes on along the minus strand of NW_020174712.1, from coordinate 5,392,946 downwards.
CAATGAGGTTTTGTTTTAGAAATGGTTGTAGGTGGAAACAGCTAATGGCAAACCCTGAATAGTATTGTGTACAAACTCAGAATTCCGGAAATTTTGTTGATGACAATGGCTAATATGAGGCACTGTCACTCAAAGTACATTTAAAGTGATTTCTGATGATCCATTGGCCAAATCACTCCCCAGGCAGTATGTGATAGCAATACTCCCTCCTGTAGGCAGGCCTTAAAATCAGCACACCCATTAGCCCCTAGGCCAATCACAGAAATTATCTAGTTTTCTTTTACAGTGGCCTAAAAATACAGATGGTTTGTTAAAACATTGCAGCTATTTGAATGCCACGTTTATAAAAGACTTACTTGGTCTCTCTTCCTGATGCAGGTCTATAGTAGACTGAAACTTCCTTTAGTTCAGTTAAGTACTGAATTATCCCAGGACCACCTTGTTAGGACTCCATTTTAAATGCACCACAGGAAGCTAGACTGACTTCAGAAAAATCTTTGATTCTTAGTATCCTGGAAGATAGAATCAGGTTAAGGCAGGTTTTCTCACTATTACACCCAAAAGTCAAATGCAGATTTATTAAACTTGGGAACTTTTCCATTCAGACATTTCATAATCAGGTTGGTATCCATAGAGCCTGTGCACATATTTGGTGGTGAAATAACACTCTGTTGACCGGGGCCCCTCTAAGGAGATCCTGGTTTGGGCAGGAAGCACACAGGGATTGTCTCTGCCATATTGGTCACCGATCATGGTTTTTACAGTGTTTTACCCTATTATATTGCAGATGCTGGATCATCATACAAGTGGTTTGAGGGAATACTGACTTCCAATAAAAGTAATGCTACAATTTCAGACTTTGCAATGGCTGACCAAGGAGAAGTCAATGTCAAAAAGGATTCTTTATTGATGACACATGATGAAAATCATCCAGGAAAATGGCATGAGTATAGGCGGTAAGTACCGAGAAATGTATTTTAAATTGCTTTCCTTTTGTAAGTGTGATTTTAAGGGACAGCCACAAAGATCCAAGGAGGAAAATGAGTCATTCCAAAGAGAAGAAGCAGCACAAAGAAAAGTCAGACTTTTTGAGATTAAATTTATGGTTTGAGAAATGAAATTTTCTTTCTGTAGTACTAAAATATCACATGATAACATTTACATTTAAACAGTGCATTCAGTGATACGAATGGAGTTTAAAACACAAATGCAGTCATTGAATACAAATTATTTGCTAGAGATTTACAAGGAGCATAGAAGCCCTTCAATTCACTGGAAATGTGGGGTCAGCTACACTTACTTGTTTGCTTCCAAGACAATTTGACTTTCTTTCAGATTTGATCTAACTGGGTTAACCAAGCAGACTAGAAATATTGCTGACATGCACACAACACATGCGGATCTGACCTGTTCTTATGAACTTGGTATAAACCAGACTAAAGAGGTAGGGATTTTAGAAGAAGCATTTTGCAAGTTTCCAATTTTGAAAATATTATCTCTGTATTGCAAAGAGTAACACAAATGAAAATCTGAAACTGGATGGCATAAGAGAGTAGAATGTGTTTTTTGGAAATACTGTACATATTTTTGACTATGTTCTAGGAGGACAAAGCTAGAAAAAGAAATTACTTTTTATATCAATATATTTAGTTGGAGCCCTGGGATCAAATGATAGGCTCGTGATGAATAGATACTTTGGGACAACTCAGAAGTCCCTTGGCTTTAAAATTCCTTGATACTGTACTTAACCTTTAGAACTTTCCGAAAGCATACTGCACACAAGTTCCTCCCTTGAAAATTCCCATTTTGAAAATAAAGTCTAGAATTACAGAGAAAATTATGACCAAGTGCCTGTGTCCAAAACATATATAAGTGGCCTTTGAAGAGGGGTGCCCTGGGAAAGGAGTGCTGACTAAAAGTAGAGGTGGTGAGCTAGGGGGCTGGACTTGAAAATATACTTTTCTTTCAAGTTAGAGGACATGCCTTTTTACATTGAGGAGTATCAGTATGTTTTCATTTTGTAATCAGTGCCTCGTATTTCCTGTTTGCATATATTTATTGTCTAAATGCAAATTTATATTGCAGAAATTCTCCTTGATTTAGAACTTTGTTTTGCCAAATCAAACTTTGTTCTCCAAGAGAATAGATATTAGGTGAGTTTCACCACTCTTGAGAAACACTGTATATCTCAGTTTATGGGTATTTTGAGCAAGGGACTGACCAAAGGCAATTCATGAAGTAAGAGAGCAAAAGGAGCCTTTAGTCCAACCTCCTTTTTTACAAGCAAGAAAGTAGAGGTTTAGATATTTATTCTAACTCATTTAGCTTGAGAATTTATAGAACTGGAACTTAAGCTCCTCCTATACCCTATTTAGTTCCATCACTAGGAGTTTATTTATGGTTTATGTGGATTTCTTTGTTATTGTTTAACTTTACAGAAAAATATGTAATCAAACCATTATTGATGAACTATCCTAAAGGTGGCATAAGTTTCTTTTCTTTTTTCAAATCTTAAATTAAAGCATACATTTGACTTTTACAACCATTAGTAAAGGTCTGTAAATTATAGAAATCTCAATTCGCATTCACCGCAGACTCTCCACTGTATTGTGACTCCAGATTGGGGACATATAATTAAAGGTAACATTTTGTGTTCAAAGAGATTTTTATGTATCAGCTGAGGCACAAGGAATGTAAAAGTTCTTTAAAAAACAAATAACAGGAAGCAACCCACATGTCTATCAAGATGAATGGATAAACAAAAGACAATATATACATACAATGGAATATTTTTCAGCCTTAAAAAGGGAGGAAATTCTGATATTATGCTGCAACATGGATGAACCTTGAAGACATTGTGCTGGGTGAAATAAGCCAGTCACAAAAAGAAAATACTGTATGATTTCACTTATATAAGGTTAACTGGGTAGTGAAATTCATAGAGACCAAAAGTAGAATGGTGGTTCCTAGGGACTGAAGGAAAGGAGAAATGGAGAGTCTTAGTTTTGCGAGATGATAAGAGTTCTAGAGATTGACTGGCAATGTGAATGTACTTAACCACTACTAAATTGTACATGTAAAAATGGTTAAGGTGGTAAATTTTATATTATGCGCACTTTACCACATTAAAAATTTCAAAAAAGTAAACGTAAAAAACAAACAAGAAACAAATAGATAGAAATAAACAGAATAATCCCAAAGGAAAAATCAAGTCTGATGGTGAGAAAGATATTGACTGGCAATGTGAATGTACTTAACCACTACTAAATTGTACATGTAAAAATGGTTAAGGTGGTAAATTTTATATTATGCGCACTTTACCACATTAAAAATTTCAAAAAAGTAAACGTAAAAAACAAACAAGAAACAAATAGATAGAAATAAACAGAATAATCCCAAAGGAAAAATCAAGTCTGATGGTGAGAAAGAAATAAAGCAAAAGTTTTTTTTTTTTTTTTTTGCTTTATGTGTTTGTCAAAGAAAAGATAATTAGCAAGATTGCCATTTGGAAAGTAGAGAAACCAGAGCTAATGACACAGTGATATTTATTTATTTTATTGACTTATTTTTGTATTTATGATTAAGAAATTATAATTTGAATGGGTGAAGAGTCAGCACAATCCACAGGTTAAAGCTCAAAGTCTACTCAGACTGTTTGAATCCTAGCTCAGCTATTTAGTGATCATTGCCGTTGAACATGTTACCTAATCTCACAATGCTTAGATTTCTCATATTAATATGGGGGTAATCATACTGCTTATCCCACAGAGTTGTTTCTAGGACTTAAAAAAATTAAAATATCTACTGCACATAGAAGCATTTAAAATCTAACACTCGATAAACATCATACAGTATGTGTTAAATTAAAAATTTTTAAATAAAAAAATTAAATAATTACCAATTTCTTTATAGTACCCAATCTGTTGTGAATTATTAGTAGAAATAATAATCAAAATAATGCTTTTGTTCATTTTGTCATCTAAAATCTCTCTCCTAGCATAAAACTTTAACAGATTATTAGGATGTTCTTGCATTTTCTTCTGTTTTTTAAATGACAATACTGAACAGTGTTTAACGTTGAAAGAAAGAGATTAAACATATCGGGAATTCATATTTATTGGGAATTCTGGGCTGAGGAAGAACAATTACATTTCTCTTGTTAGGTATCAAATGCTGGAATCACAATGATTCATTGCTTAGTTGTGCTCACATTTTTTTTTTATGCCTTAGAATCAAATATCAGCAAGTGGTTGATGATACTGTGCATATAAGAATCTATTAAAATGATTCAAGTCATGTGAATAGGAATATTGCATGTCACATTTAAGATGAGTTTATTGTTTAGCAATGTATTTTGAATAATGTATTGCAGATGTGTCTTCAGTGATATGTAAGAAATTAGAACACAATTATTAGTTAAATTTAGTTGGGTCACATATAATCAATATTAGTGCAAAGAAGATATAATAGCAAGAAAAAGAAAAATTCCCTAAGAAATGCATATGAAACATCTGTCACATAAGATGAGATAAATGTTGGAGAAGCTATAGTAAAATCCTTGAGATAAAGGCTAATCCAAATCAACCAATGAATCAGTCTTCAGGGGAGTTTATCATTAAAATCTTGGAGTCAAATGTATGTTGATACCATTATTACATTCATAATGTTAAAATTTTAATTGGCTACTATTTCAAAATTTAATTTTGCACATTAGACTCGTGCCCCAAAGTAAGGATCATAAAATATTGCAGAATTCATTGTGATCTCTAATTTTCAACCAGAACAAAACAAAAACCCATGAGCAACAACAAAGAGCCAACTTAAGTAAGGCTAGATCTAAATTATTTTTAGCAATACAAAATGCTTTAGAAAAGATATTACTAGATTCCAGTTGTTTAAGTGCATATAAAAAAACCTGATATCTCTCTGGAAAAAAGGTCCACTTTATGTCTCCAGATTTTGAATAATAGTTAACAGCTCTATCCACTACCCCATGTAACCATATTCAGTGAGTCCATGAACTCTTAGAAGGCTATGATCTTCTTTAAATTATAGATAACCTAATTGATAGAAGAATAGTGGCTTTAATTGTTCCTTATTCATTACAGATACATATAACTGATTGTTATTTAAAAGCAAAGTGAAATGAGTTTGAAAAACACGTAAAGTGACTAGCTCCTATGACTCCAGAAAGGAACCAATCATAGTATGAAAATGTCTTATAAATCTTCATATAACTTCTTCATATAACTCAATGGTTAAATTCAAAAGGAAAATAGCTTTGAATTGCCAAACTCTATTCTTGAATAAGCACGTCTTGTCTAGTTTTCTGGGTGTGGCTGGCTCATTCAGAGATGGGTAAGTTATGAACATGTGGAATAGCTTTGGGCAAACCTTCCTGGTCTGACATCTGCTGTCAAGAGGAGTTCATGTTGTTAAATATAATGTCATGCTGGATGAGATAGGGAGCTCTCACGCTATCAAGTGGTACCTAAAGGGAGCTTTTGACTTGTTCCCAAGCTTTATAATATAGAGCATGATAAATAACGAGGATGGTACAATAGCCCAATCTTCCGACTCAAATATGCACTGCAGATTGCTGCCAAGCCATGTGGAAACACTGCATCGATCATGTCATTCTCTTGCTAAAAGACTTCAGTGGTTCTTCATTTATACCAAATTCCTTGGCAGTGTAGTTGAGGCCCTTTATAATGTAAACTAACCTATTTAATATACTTATCTCTCACTATCAACCTATTAAAAGCCTTCATTTCAGCTTATCATTTACAAGCCTTGAGATATGATCATATATTCTCTTTGCCCATACTTTTTAGATACCATGAATATTTGGCCCATTTTTCTTTAACTACAGAATACCTTAATTATCTTTCAGTATGAATCAAGTCTGTGTTTCTCCTTGAGAAACAGAATCTAGAGTGATTTTTATTCCGTTTTAAAATCCTGGAGCCCTTATCACTCATTTTCACCTGGCTTATTCATCCCTGCATGGTTAGCACTATGTTTAATTTTCACACAGTCCTTCATCATTTCAGCAATTTAGTTAGAAAAACAACTAGGGAAAAAGGGGTGTGTGTGTCTACATACACACACACACACACACACACACACACACACACTACATGCAGGACTATATATACACAGTCCTGCATGTAGTATCTGGTATCTATTACAGTGTGTTTCCCTTGTTGGATGCTTAATATGTGCTGATTGGTCTACAAATATGTCATAAACCCACAAAAGATAATTCTGAGCAATTAAGAATTGGTTTATCTGGAGGAGGCAAAGAATCGTAAGTCTGAACCGTCTCTTGCCCCTAGCAACCAGTGATGCTGAAAGAATGGTAACAAAGCTAGATAACCCAGTGGATAGACTCAACACATGCTTAGGGTACCATTATACCGTTACAAAAAACTAGATACTTCTTGAAAAAACATCTATATCCAAAACACAAAGCATATCAAATTAGTCACCATTAGGAAAATCAGAACTTGGATGACTTCCTTCCTCTTATTTTACAGTTTAACATTATTTTTACTTTGGAATCACCATGGCAGCAGGAAAGTGAAGGAGTGATAATCATTACTTACAGTATCTAAAATACATAACCCAATCCTGAATCCTAGACAAGACAGGGTAGACTTTAATGGCCATTTTGTACATTCTTTTTTTTATGATATGAACATTTATAAAACTTGTATATGCATTCCTTTTCAGCAAATTTCCAAGTAGAGAGAATGGGAATAGCTTACTAAATTGTGAACTAGGTGATTGGAGGGGGTTTCTCAGTGTAATGTGTGTTTTGTAGGAATATATTGTATCTGAAAAATTACTTGATCTTGTCAGTAGCTCTGACAGAAATGAAGAAAGGAAGGGAGGGAGGAAAAGTGAAAAGAAAGAGACAACAAGGAAGGAAGGAAGGGAAGGAGGAAACAAATGAAAGAAATCATGAAGCAGATGTATTTTTCTCTGTTTTAATATGAAACAAACACATCATGTTAAAATCAATATTCAAGATTTATTTATAGAAGTTGGGAACTACATTATGAGAAAATATTATAATGAGAAAGATATTACAAATGAAATTTTAAAATAAGTGTTATTTTTAATATCTCCTATGTACCCCTTGAATTTTTATAGTTAAATGGTAATATTTGGATGAAGATGTTCCACTGAGGTTTTTTAATCACTTTGTCAAGTTCGGGGGTCAAGTGTAGAGATATATGACCTGGTGTTCTGTGGTCATCTTCTTCCTCTGAGCAGAGGATTCAGTGGAAAGAATAAAGCTGTAGATTTTCTTCCGATTCTCATAACATTCAATAGGGTAATTTCTGAAAATTGTAACACCTATTTATGCTTTTCTTAATAAGAATTACTGGGATGTAGCTGCAAATGTTTAATTTGTAGGGAGAATGGATAAATTAGTGTACCAAGGTTGGTGTATCAAATCCTGGGTAGAATTTCTGAGTTGGAAAACAGCAGATTTGTAGAAGTCAGTCTGAGGAACTCACAGGGTAATTCCCATCACTCCCACCCCTTCACCCTTGCAAATCACCATGCGTATGCAGAGACCACAGAGTCCTCTGCCTTTTCCTTTACTTGGGTACTTTCCTTTACTTTGATGTGTTATATATCTGGGGAGAATTATACTTTTAGATGGCCCCCAGGTGTGTGGGATATCCTTACTCGGATTGTCATAGATAGACTGTTGAAAATAATTGGCATGAAACAAATATTTTGTGAGACTGCCTCCACTTCCTACCCAGGACGGTTTTTCCCTTTCATCTGTTATTCTGAGATCCTGGACTCTGAGAGAGCTAATTTGGCTTCCCAAGACTGCCTGAGGCATTCTTCTTATTTATTACATTAGCAGTCAGTTCTAGTCTTGAAAATAGAGAAGGCACATGCTCAGCCTGGGTGGTGCTAACTGGTGTTCAGGAACCCACACTTTTTCATGTGCTGTCAGACTGGAAGAAGTGTGACTGAGGGCAATGGGAAAATACATAGAGCAGCTATGCAATCCAAATTTTAACTTCCATAATATGTTCTGGAACATGATATCTACAAGCCTAAGGGCGTGTCTGTATTGATAGTTTATGAAATGAAACACTACTCTTGCATTATATCTTTATCATGAGTCATTTCAAGCTTCCCAGGAAGAGTTCACTGCCCCTGCTTTACACGTAAGCTTAAATGCATCAGTGAAATACATCAAGTGATCTGGGAGTGAGGCCCAAGAGGGAGGGGATATATGTATACGTATAGCTGATTAACTTCGTTGTAGAGCAGAAACTAACACAACATTGTAAAGCGGTTATACTCCAATAAAAAAAAAATATTGCTGAAACAGTTTTTTAGGTAACAGGGAAAAACTTGACTGGCTTGTCTCATCACAAACCCCAACAAAAATGTAGACAGAAAAAAAATCAAACCTAAAATTACAAAGCAATAAATATTTACTCTAAATGAATATTTGTGTGGGAGTAGGGGGGAGAGGATATAATGGCTTTTTAAAATATAAAACTAAAAGCAGGGCTTCCCTGGTGGCGCAGTGTTTGAGAGTCCGCCTGCTAATGCAGGGGACACGGGTTCATGCCCCGGTCCGGGAAGATCCCACATGCCGCGAAGCGGCTGGGCCCGTGAGCCATGGCCGCTGAGCCTGCGCGTCCGGAGCCTGTGCTCCGCAACAGGAGAAGCCACAACAGTGAGAGGCCCGCGTATTGGAAAAAAAAAAAACACAAAAAACTAAAAGCAGTAATCATAATGAAAGTGATGAAAATATGACTATCGAAAAAGTCCTAATAGTCAAAACAGCATTAACCAAATGAAGCACCCAAGAAACCCAAGAGAGTCAGTTTTAACATTTTCTAGGCCCAGAGAGCCCAGAACCAACTTACGATGCTGCCATATGAAGGAAGATTTTATTTCTTCTTACTTATATCATGTTTTATTTTGTTTTACCAAATTCGTGTAGAGTAATACTATCAGGCACGGTTCAAAACAATTTATAAATCTGCTCCTGTTTGAAGATTAAAAAATATTGAGAAACATAATAACATATCTAATCTTGTTTAAATAGTCGTGGTATTCTAAATTTAGGAAAATATAAGGTATTAAGGATTATCAATTTTAGGGAAGGTGGAAAAGAACTAAAAACAGCTCAATTTTCTTTATCCCTCAAGAGTAACGATTACTCATTATGACCAGGGAAAACTCTATGTTTTTAAGTTTATTTGAACAAAATATAAGCAGTATGTTTATAGACCAGGCGTTGGGTCAAGGAAATAGTGCACGTAGATATTTGATATAAAATTTATTACAAAATAATTTTTAAAATGCTAGAGGTCCTTAATTTTGATATAGTCCACTTTTTGAAAAATCACACTTTAATAAGTTACAATGTCATTATAATTACTTTTACATGCACAATTTTATGTATCAGCTAAGATAAATAATATTTTATATTATCATATGTTGGTGCAGCCTATCAATGACCAATATAGTCAGTGCCATTATCTATAGCTGGGTTTGTAGATATATTAAAATATTATATTGTGCTTTTATAATTATGTAGAAATTAAAAAAAAAATTGTTGCTGGGAAAAAGCAGAGGTGTCACAAACTTCATAAAATTGAGAGGAGTTGTCAATCAGCAGGTATGCTGAGAACAGAGAATCTTTAGCCTTAATGAGTTGCTTATTGGACTGAAGCCAGCTGAGTCTACATTCAATCAGGAGAGAAAAGAACAAAATTAAAACTACTGATGAAAGCTAAGCAATAAACCATACAATCTATGTTTAAAGGAAGTGGGTAATTAGGGATTAGGTAATATGAAGCTCTCCAGAAATTAAACCCTGACTTTCACGTCTTAATTGTTTATAATTCTGAAATGCATATTTTGAGTTGAATTTCTACTGAAAGATAACATCAGGAAAAGTTTCCAAATCGTAAGTGTACAGATGGATGGATTATCATATAATGAACCTATAGATCACTTTAGGTAGTGTGGACATTTTAATAGTATGATTCTTCCAATCCATGAAATTTTTTTTGTCCTATACAATTTTAATCTAAAATCAATAAGGATTTGAGTTTTCTACATGTTTTAAAGTAGAAGGTATTTCCTGTTTGTTTTTTCAATAAGGGTATCCAATCGATATAGAACCATTTATTAAAATGGTCTTCCTATTTCTGCTGCTCTGCAATCCCACTTTTATTATGTATCAAAGGTCGACTTATATATAGGTTTATTTCTAGATTTGCTATTCTAATCCATTAGTCCACTCACCTCTCTACCCTATTTTAATATAACTATAACAAATCTTGCTGTTGGGTAGGGTAAGTTATTTCTCTTTTACTCTTCAAAATTACCTTAGCTAGTCTTGCTTTTCTAAAAACTTTAAAATTGTCTTATTTTCACAAGATACTCTTTGGATTTTTTTTTTTTTTTTTCCCTGCGGTACGGGGGCCTCTCCCTGTTGAGGCCTCTCCCGTTGCGGAGCACAGGGTCTGGACGCGCAGGCTCAGCGGCCATGGCTCACGGGCCCAGCTGCTCCGCAGCATGTGGGATCTTCCCGGACCGGGACACAAACCCGTGTTCCCTGCATCAGCAGGCGGACTCTCAACCACTGCACCACCAGGGAAGCCCAATTCTTTGGATTTTGATTGAGATTTTAGTCTGGGAGAATTGACACCTGGTCCCCAAGATTCTTAATGGCAGTGGAACTATTTCTGTGAAGTCAAATCTTACCAGATCTCAGCAGCTCATTCGTTGCTGTGCTACATCCTTATTACAGATAAGGCTAGCACACCATTCAGAAAGATATGTCACTAATTTGTGGCTTAATGTTGAGTATTTACAGATACATGAACATTCCATGTTCTTGAGCCATACTCATTATCATCAAGGTACATTATCATGTGGTGGGAGTGATGTGAGCAGATATGCTCAGGTGTCTACAAATTTTCCAGTATCTCAGAAATTCAATCTTATTACATGTATATTGACTAGAGTTTGGCATATATATATGAGAGTTAAGACTTGATTGAAATAAACTCCAGAGATACGATGAACTATATGCATTGGAGACGTTTCCAGATAATAATTTTTTTAAAAGTTATGTTGAAAATTACCTGGAATGATGATTCGAGTGAAATAAAGAAAATATGTGATCTGAAAATTTTAAATAAAAAATAAATTATACAGTCTTCTAATAGTTAACATTAGTATCAAAATACTCTAAAATTAAAGTGAAATATAGAAAGTCATCTTAAAGATAGGAGAATGGTTCCAAAACCAGGAAAACTTTACTTTTCTCTATAGCCCAAAGATTGTTTGAAAATTCACCATCACCTCCTTCAAGTGAAGGAAAAATTTCCCCCAAACACAAGATGCTGGTGCTGCTTTCAATATGTGACTATACCTGATTACCAGGTATAATCAGTGTTGCTGCTTTACGTGGATAATGACTCCATTTGTAGCAAACACCATTCAGAACAAATGAGATGTATGAACAGGTTGCATATGCCTCTCATATACAAGTATGCAGCGGCAAACTTATTGGGAAAACTACTTAGGACTTGCCAAACTCCTCAGACCTCACATCATGGTGGTCTTTGGTTGTAACAAATATGGCTCTTTCAGTCATTTTTATCCTGTTCCTATTTAGGGAAGGTGACTGACTTTCTTTCTGACTCAAATATTGATTACTGTTCTCCCTCCCCAAACTTTTTGCTAATCACTCTGGAAACTTCAATCTCTTTACTGAATGTTTCCTTCACCTCTTTGCACTGAGGGCAAAATGTATATGGCTAATTCTGCCACTCCTCACATTACTCATTATTAGGATGTGCACATGAGTCTGTCATGCTCCCCAAGACACTTCCAGACCACTACTTTTCCATATTTCTCAAAATACTTTTTGAATATACCTCCTTGACTCTTGTTCTCATTCACTGAACATTTTATCTCTTGTATCATATTCTTTCTCTGTGTTCCATGTTTTGCCATCAAGCTGATAGACATAGCTACATGGATAACTCATCTAATATTAGCCTCTGAGTTATTTTACCTCCTAAACTCTACTGATCATATTGGTTTTTGTTGTTGTTTTTTAAGTTAATTTTTATTGGAGTATAGTTGCTTTACAATGTTGTGTTTGTGCTGTACAGTAAAGTGAAACAGCTATACATATACATATATCCCCTCTTTTTTGGATTTCCTAAAGCTCTAATGATCTTGTAAACATTCTATTTCTGCCATTGATTTGACTGCTATATTTTCTCCCAAGTAATCAGGTATTTACTGTCTTCAGTTCTTTCTTTAGCAAGCTTATACTTTGTTAAATTACTTCAATCAGTATCCTTGAACTTTCTTACCTGATTATTCTATAAACTGGACTAAAATGCATTTTATATCATAATATTGCATGAGGGAGTTTCATGCTTACTGAGTATTAGGAAGACAGACAGTAACAATATTACTTTTCCATAGATGAGCCCAAAATGGAGATAACAGGTTAATGGCCAGAGTATGATTTGGAACTTCAATAAACGCTTTTCAGTACAATTCCTTCTACTGAATGTAGGAAGCAATAAATATCTACTGAGAAAACAAGCAATTTATTACATTAAGTGAATTGTAACATGTAAGTGTAACATGTAACATGAGCCGTGCTACATGCTCTAAGGTAACAGCCCAAACTCCCACCTGGGGTTTCCAAATCCATGAGCTATCCCCTACTATGTTGATGAATTCCCTCCCATCTTTCGGTATAAACTTCCAGAGGTCAGGTAGATGTAAATGATCCCATGTTCCTGGTTTCTATGACCAAGCTGAACCAATTATACTTTCCTCCTAGGAATATGGAATTGGGCCTCAGAGAGGCTCGATCAGTAGGATAAGTGCACGACATGGAAATAAGCTGAGTTACACACAAAGTAGAGTACTTAGAATCAAGATCCATTAACTCTTAATGTAGATGTCCCAGGAGGCACCTGGTTTCCTACCACCCTCGGTTCTTTCTTTCTTTCTCTTTCTTTCTTTCTTTTTTTTTTTCTTTCTTTCTTTCTTTCTTTCTTTCTTTCTTTCCTTCCTTCCTTCCTTCCTTCCTTCCTTCTTTCTTTCCTTCTTTCCTTCTTTCTTTCTTATTAATTTATTTAAATAATTGTGATATAATTGACAAATAAAATTATAAGATAAAGTATACAATGTGATGATTTGATATATATACATATATTTATATATATATATATATATATACACACACACATTGTGAAAGAATTCCCCCCCACTGAGTTAATTAATACATCCATCACCTACCTTTCTTTTGTGAGAATATTTTTCTACTCTCGTAGCAAATTTTAATTATACAATACAGTGTTATCAACTATAGTCACTATGTTATATATAAGATCCTCAGATCTTATTCATTTATAATGGGACATTTGAACCTTTTTACCAGCCTCACCCTATTTCTCCCACCCCCACAGTCCCTGGCAACCACTTTTCTACTCTCTGTTTATGTGAGTTCAAGTTTTTTTTTTTTAAGATTCCTCATATAAGTGAAACCATACAGTATTTGTCTTTCTCTGCCTTACTTATTTCACTTAGCATAATGTCCTCAAGGTCCATCCATATTGTTGCAAATGCCAGGATTTCCTTATTCTCCAAGGCTGAGTAGTATTCCGCTGTGTATATATATATGTGTGTGTGTGTGTGTGTGTGTGTGTGTGTGTGTGTGTGTGTGTGTGTGTGTGTGTGTATATATATACCACATTTTGTTTATTCATTCATCTGTCTACAGGCACTTAGGTGGTCTGACTACTTATAAATATTCATTGAATCACATGTGATGTGTAGTTTTATGATAACGCCTCACTTCTCAATTCTCTCAATCTGTCCACATATTATTTGAGAAAGATTGAATGGTTTCCTGTTCCTTGCCACCATAAAATTCTTGTAAGTTGGACGTTATTATTTTTCAGATAAAGAAACTGAAGCTCAGAGAGGTTAAAAGTTGTCAGATGTACCACAACTAGAAAGAGGCACAGTCTAGACACAAAATAAAAGAATGGCAATAATGGGAGTCATTATTAAAGAAAAGAAAAAGAAGCATTGATTAGAATGATATTCATTGATAATAACAGATTCTTGAAAACTGAACTTCCGTAAAAGTGGGGAGGGGGACAATAATTCAGTTTTAACACAGGAAATGTATATTAGTTGAAGTTTAATAGCCAAGATAAGTGAATACAGTTTCCTTCCTCAAGACATGGCAGCTGTAGTTGCCACCTTTGGTTTTCTCTTTATATTCCCAAGTCTCCCATCCCCGGGGGTAGGCATTAACTAGGTGAGCACTTTCTCACCTTGAGGTGAAGCAAATTGCTATCTTTGATGGCAGAGATGAGAAACCTATGCTAGTGATATTTTGAAGTAGGAGAACATTCTTTTCCATAGGATTTCTTTTAATCAGCCTTTGGAAGCCACTTCTAGTACAGATTTATATAGCTGTGGTTTATCACTAATTTAATTATGCTTCCAGAATGAATTATGTTTTAATTTTAGAATTCCTGAGGCTTGGTTACAATTTTATGACCACCATAAGCCTTTCTCAAGGGCGTAATTTTTATAAAGCAATCAAGTGCAAACATTAGGGAAGACCAGGGGTATTCCTCCTCTCCTCTCCTTTCTGCAAGCAGTACTTTTATAGAGCTTTCAGAAGCTGTAAGGGAGTACATGAAACCATTTCCTTTTACTGCTGGAACTGCTTCTCCTATCAGACTGTTCATTAATTATGCCAGTTACATTTTGGATGGAACTAGAAGGTGCAAAGGGTAAAATATGAATCAGTGTATGATTTTAGTACTTGATTTTGTCCAGAATTTGATATCCCTTTAGGGTTATTTCTGCTCAAAAACAAGGTATCTATAAAAATTACTTATATTATTGTTTTTATTTCTAAACTACATGTATTGAATACCTCAAAAGCTCTACCACACAGAGCTTAATAGAATCGTTTATGTTCAAAACATGCATATGCTTTATAATAAGATAAACCATATGTAAACTAAGAGAATTTCCTCTGTAAACGTTGAGCTTGGTAAGGGATAAAATGGACAGCCATGCGCGCATCACCCAGCTTAAAAAATAGAACAATTTTTATAATAATCTGAAGCCATCTTTGTGTCTTTACCAGAGTATATCCTCTGTAGTGACCTAATGGTAATCACTATCATGCTGAATTGTGTACCCATTGTTCCTTTTCTTTTCCTTATAATTTATCCATTTTAATGTATATTTTCACAAAATATTGGTTTTACGTGTATTTGAATTGTATATCTACAGAATCACTATATATATTTTTAAACCTTTTTTGCTCAAAAAGACCTAAGATTTATCCATTTTGATTCATGTAGCATGCTATTGGTCCATTCTATATATCATTCATTATTACTGTTGTAAAGCATTAGATTATATTGTTATGAGATTCTTCATTGACTCTATTCATAGATATTCAGGTTATTTGAAATTTGTTGCCCTTACAAACAATGTGGCTGAGAACATTCTCATATCAATCGCTGTTGCCACATGCAAGAGTTTCTCTAGGGAAATGATCTCCCACATTCTCCATGTAATAAAACACAAATATTCATCTATCATACTGGAATAAACAGTTGGATCTGCTCACAGGAAAAGGTGACTAGCTTATGGGCTCTGGCTGCTCTTGGCCCTGTTCCCTCCACCCTCCCAGGACTGCAGTGGAGATCTCAGACACACCCACAACCCGTTCATGGTATCAGTATGCCCAGATGATGTCCAGGAATGAATTGTGAAGTCTTCAGGAATAACCATCTTAATTTTTCTGAATAATACCAAATAGTTTTTGAAGAAAAAAAAAAGTATCAAAGTAGTAGCAGGAAAAGGCTGTTACAATTAAATAGGGATAACTGAAAATAAATGAATAAATATTAATATAATTAACTTAATAAATGAATATTTTAAAATTTTGCTGGCAGAGAAATGAGGAGGGCAGAGCACCCAGGGGCTTGGAGCCTCTGGGAGCTATTATTCAGCCTTGGCCAAAAGGGAAGGGACAGGGGAGTGAGCCACTACAAAAACCTAGAGACAGTAGCTATTGGAGAGTACCACCTGACAGCATCAGTGGCCTTAAACAGATACAGCCTAACATTGAGACCTCTCAGGAAGGGAGCCAGGGAAATAAAAACTCTTGATTCTAGTTCCCTCACATCTTCTGATCTGCTGGTCTCTCCCCAGCCAAACCCCTAGAAGCAAAAAGCAAGAAACACACTCAGTGTAGACATTAAAGTCACCCTTCTGGCCTTCAGAGAAGGATGGAGGAAAAGTGGAGAGTGGACACAGAGTGGCAAATGAAAAATCACAGTAATAGCAGTTTATACTCCTGCTAGAAGTGTATTAATGTCCAATGATTCCTGTTCTTGCCAGCAATTTATATTATGCAACAATTATGCATGATAGCTATTACATAAATATTATTCCTCCATTTATTTATTTATTTAAAAGTCTTTCAGTAAATCCTTATATTTTCTCCATAAAAATCTCCAGTCCACCTTTTGTTAACTTAATCTTTGGGACAGCAATGAATCAAGAACTCAAATTATCAGTATAAAATTGTTGTTTTAACTAGTATTGTTATGATTTTAATAATGACATTATACATGTTTTCTTTTTATTAAATATTATCTTCAAAGATTGTTCTCTTCATTTCTTTGCACTTTTCTGTTGGGTTTATTATCTTTTTGTATTTCAGTGCATTCATTAAATATATCACATACTAATCATTTTTCTACAAATGCAACAAATATTTTCTCTGAGTTTGTGGAGCTTATGAACAGAAATTCTTAATTGTATAATAATTTAGTGATTAATTCTTCCTTTCTTCCATTTATATTTCAGTGTGTTTTAAGAAATCCTTTTCTTGAAATCATATATTCTCTAATATTCTTTCCTAAGTTATCAAAATTTAAGTTTTTAATCCATCTGGAATTTATTTTTGTATATGGTGTGAGGAAGGGATCTGATTTTACTTTTTACTATATGATTAACTTGTTTTCCAAATGCATTTATTGAACCATTAATCTATATGACAAATGCTAATAATTTCAGATATCAAATTTCCAAAACATGTGTTAGGCTGTTTCAGGGTTCTGCATCACATTTTATTCCATTAATTTATTGTGCTAATGCTGAACAAGTGGAAAACTATCTTAATTAATAAAGATTTAAAACAAATATTGGACTTTGGTAAGGTAATCCATCTTCTTTAATCTTTTCTAAAGTATTGTCTAGACTGATACTATCAAATAGATCTTTCCATGTTGATGGAACTGTTCTTTATCTTCACTGTACGTACAGTGGCCACTAGCTACATGTGACTACTGAGCGCTTGAAATGTGGCTCATGTGACTGAGAAATCGAACTTTTAATTTCACATAGCTGTCAGCTACTTTATTGGACAGCCCATATCCATTTATTCCTAGCACATTTTGTCTTCCAT
Organism: Neophocaena asiaeorientalis asiaeorientalis; assembly: GCF_003031525.2. Taxonomy (NCBI): domain Eukaryota; kingdom Metazoa; phylum Chordata; class Mammalia; order Artiodactyla; family Phocoenidae; genus Neophocaena; species Neophocaena asiaeorientalis. The sequence continues at coordinate 5,375,392 of NW_020174712.1, read as the reverse complement.
ATAAATTTCACTATCACCTTATAAATTTCCATGAAATACCCTCTTGCAGTGGTGCTTTGGATAGCATTGAATCAATAGTTCACAGTAATTATAACTAAGATCTTTAATATGGAAACTTCCTATTCATAAATTTGGCATATCCCTCAATTTATGTAGATATTAAAAATTCTTTCAACAAAACATTATAATTTTCTCCATGAAAGTGTTGTTCATTTATCCCTGTCATTTTTTTGTTGTTGCTAATGGAAATAGCATATTTTACATTACATTTTTGATTGATTTGGTGCCAGTTTATAAAAATTGATTTTATGTCTTGGAAAACTAGTAAACTATTATTTCTCATATTTCATGGGATTCTATTTGTATAATTTGAAGATGTGCAAATAATATTTTTTTCTTTTCTAATCCTTAAAAATAATTTTTTTTCCTTTATCTCACTGCACCGACCAACATGTTGAAAGTGTTAAAAAGAAATATTCTTGTAATGATCTTATTTTAAAGAGAATTGATTTTATTTCACCACTTGGCTTAGAGTTTTTATAAGCATCCTTTATTAAGTAAAATAAGTTAATTTCTATTCCTGGTTTATCACAAGTCTGTATTATGAATGGGGTTGGATTTTATTATTGCTTTCTCTATGTTTATTGAGATAACCATATAATTTACTTCCATTAAAGTACTGTGGTGAATTATATTAATAGTTTTTCTGGAACTGAACTACCTTTGCATTTCTGGATAAACACAATTTGTATTTTGATGAATTCAGTTTTTTAATGTTGTTTAGGACTTTGTCTTTATGTTGAGGCAGGGGTATAAACCTGTAATTTTCTTTCTTAGGTTACAATTTTCTGGGTTTGGTATCATAGTATACTAGAGACACAAAGTATTTCTCATCTTTTTCTATTTTCTGGAGGAGTTTGTGTATAATTGCAATCACCTTCTCCATAAGTATTACACAGAACATTTGCCTTGGCCTGATACTTTCCTTTGTTAGGTATCAAACTTGTTACTAAATATTTTGATAGATATAGGATTGTTCAAATTATCCTTTTATTAAGTTACTTTTAAAATGTTAAGTTGTTTTTAAATTTGTTCTATAATTTATCCATTTCATATAATTTTAACGTTTATTGCCATGATGTTGTCCAAATATGCAGTTATTTTTTAGTCTACTCTTGCTGCATGTGTAGTTATATCTCTCTTTCCATTTTTGATATTGTTTTTCTGTTCCATTTCTCTCTCTCTCTCTTTCTCAGTTGGCATCAGACTTGCCAAAGGAATTTGTCAGTGTTATTATTCTCTTCAGTAAGCTAATTTTGGGCTTGGTTGATTGTCTAGATATGGTTTAATCTCAATTTTTGGTTTTATTTTTATTATTTTTAAAAATGTTATTATTATTTTTATTTCCTCTGCTTTCATGTGGAATGTTTTTTTCTGTTTTGGATTACTTTTTGATTTAGACATTTAACTCCTCCATGTTCAATCTACCTTCTTTTCTAAAATAATACTTTAAATTACAAATTTCCCTCTAAATACCATATTCTGTATATCCCATGTATTAAGTTTATAGAAGCATTGCAATTATTATTCAGTTCAAATAATAATTTGGTATTTTTGAATTTCAAGCATTCTTTCACCAATGAGATTAATGTTGCGTTTTTGTGTAATTTCCCAGTGTCTGGTTTTGGGGGTTTTGTTATATTTTTGGTATTTAATTATGTTTATATCTAATTTCATTATAATCAGAAAATATTTCCTTATGAAACTGATTATTTGATATTTACCAATGTGTGAATTATGACCTCCTTCTTGATTTTGCTCTTTACTATGTAGATGAAAGGAATGTGTATTCTCCAATTTTGGGATGTAGTATTTCATATACTCCCATAGATGTTCCTCAAAAAATCAATTTCTTTACTGACACTTTTTTTTTTTGGTACTTGTTCTTCAATTAATGTAAGTTATGCATTAAAATCTCCCCCCTTCGGTGGTGTTTCTTTTCCATTTTGAAATTATGCCATTAGATGCATGCAAGTTTAGAATTGCTACATATTTCTGATGATTTGAACTTTTATTAATAGTTAAAGACCTTCCTTATCTCTAGTAATACTGAAAGTCTATACTGTATAGGATGAATATAGCTACTCCATTATTAACATGATTGTGTCACATGATACAATCAGTGCTTATCACACGTTTATCACTTTATAGATTGGCCGTTCCTATTTTCTTTGCCATCTTTACCAACTCATTTTTTCTTCTTCCTGAAACCTATTGTTTGTAAGTTCCTCTTGTAAATATTTTGGCCTTTTCTTAGTATGTTTTACATTTTTCCCTGATACTGAAAGGTAGTTCAACCAATGTATAATATTAACTTGATCATTATTTTAATCTAAGCAGCTGAAGATATCATGCTGCTATTTTAATGGTTTAACTCTTATTGGTGAGAAATCAGCTACCTGCCTAAATGCCATTCTGTTTGGTAAACTGCTTTCTCTTTGATTTATTATAGCAACTTTCCCCTGGTGTTTTGTGTTCAACACTTTCACTACAATGCATCCAAATACTGATTTCTTTCTATTTATCTCTTTTGGGATTTTTAGTTTTTCTGGGTCCAACAATTAGTGTGTTCTGTTTTAACATTTTCAAACATTCTAAGCCAGTATCTGTTCAAATGCATCCTCTCATTTTTATTAGACTTTATTCCTCTATTTCCTGTGGCTATTTGTGCCTCATCCATATTTTCACATAATTATCTTTCTATGCTTCATTCTGTTATTTCTTCAGGTAATATATATTCTACCTCACTCATTTGTTTTTTAACTGTGTTTAATCTACTACTTAATTAGCCCATAGAATTTCTTTAGAAAATAATTATATTTTTCAATTTTAGAAGTTTTAAAAATTATTTCTTATTAGTTTCTAATATACACAGGAAGTTTTGTAGTTTCTGGTCTCATTATTGTGCTTTGAATATCCACTTATATTCTTTAAACATTCTAAAATACTTATTTTATAATTTCAGTCATCTCTTTCCAATATCTATCTTACAGTATCTGTTGTGGTTTTTTTTCGGTTCTCTCTCATTTTGATTTGTTTCTACATGTGTTTCATAATCTTTATTTCAAACTCATGTTTTATGAAACATAGTTTAAAATGGATTTCTCTAGTCTAGAGAGTATTTGTTTTTTTGTGTACAGGTGCAATACTTTGCATTACCAACCCAGGGCAGATTTAAATTTAATTCTCAACTTAAATTGCTTTTTTGGTAGGGTGAATTATGAATTCTAGTGTAAACCCACCTGAGAGCCAAAATTTCTTTTAAGTTATAAAAGAGACTTTTTTCAACTGTACCCAAAGGAATTGCTTTATTTCTTTACCACTTTCCTTTGAGGGGTCAGTTCCCCTGACCCTCCTCTCAGCCACTCTAGTGAGAGTCGTTTTTGGTCTTTCATAACTTGGTATAGGAATTTTGAACTTGGTGTGTTTTGTAAGCCTCAGCCTTTGTCTCCTACTAAGACTTAAAATTTTAAAAGGATCACTTATGTGGAAACTACTGAAAGAGATAATTTGTATCTTTATTTCCTCTGAATTATATGTGATATTGAAATGATTTACAGTTAAGAAAGATGATTTCTCTTTTATTATATTATTCAGAATATAGCACCTCTGGAGCCCTCATAACATCTGCAGGGATGGTATTTCAGAATCAGGAGAAAATATTTACATGATTGATTCTGGTAGTTCTAGGGTGTAGAATTTTGTAAATTACTGAAAAGATAACAAGTTACAGGAAATTAAGAGATATGAACCCCGCCATCTTAGATTCCTAAAAATCATCAACTAACACAAGACAGAAGGCATTTTGAATGTATTAAGCTTGGTAGTTAACATTTGAAAGTGTGCGTTCACTTTATTATAATTCTTTTTCGTGAACATATATTGCCTTCTTTTTAAAACTAAACTCGTTACAAATTTTGAAGAATAAAAGAGGAAAATTTTTACTAAGTTTGGGGCACCAGTAAATTCAGCAGTTAGCAAAGCATTCTGTCTGGGTCTGGGAATATAGAATTTTGTTCTTCTGATTGTCTCTGATTTGAATTGTACTCATTTCTTCTTTCAACCTGGTCAGTCTTCATTAATTGCCTGTCTTGCCAGTGGGTATACAGAATATGAGGAGGGTGAGAGTCCCCATTAGTCACTGATGGCTGTCATGTCAACATCAGACCTTATTTTGGAGTTAAACTTTGCCTTTATCTTAATTCTATTATGAGATATGAACTCAGAGGAAGTCACTAACAACATCTATATATGAATTTATAAATTCTCTCTGTCTCTTTATAGAGAAAATCGGAATAATAGGCAAGCAAAGTCCATCAAAAGAAAATAGTGACCAACAATACTGAAAAAAACTATAGACAGCTTAAAGATATGAATAATTGTACATTTACTGAGGTGAATTCCTACTTTCTTTGGTTGAAGTCCTTTACTTGATAAAAAATTGTTCTTGTAAATCAGTCTTGTTGAAAATTTTCAAATAAGTCTAAGATTCATATGAATTATTAAGAAAAAAAATAAAGTAGCCATACCAGTTTTTAAATAATTACTGAGAAATTTTGGATTCTTACTAGAATTTCCACATTGTATAGGGGTTTATGAGGAAAATATGTGAGTTGAAGGAAGGAAAAAACCTTCACTGTCAAGGACAGTGTCCATGAAGCATGGTTTACCTTATAAAATGACATGCAAGTGGATATTTAATGATTAATTTATTTAGATAACAATGAACAGGTTGGAAAAACTTTGAAGAGAGAACATAGTGAGTTTCTAGGACTTAGAACCTAGTGTGTTTAAAATTTTAAAATGAGTTTTCACTCTCAGTCTTTGATGTTTAGATTTTTTAAGTGGACTTTCCCTCCAAGCCATTGTTTTTTTTGTTTTTGTTTTTTTTAAAATGTCCTATCTGTGCTATGGGCTTCCCAGCCTGAAGTCAACTGTATGTGAACAACTGTCCCCTTTATTCTTACAGCAAAGATACTATAAGTATGACTTGTCTGTTTTTTCTTAATTTTTATTCTTATATAGCAGTTACATTTTATATTGTCATGGATGGTTGTGTTTTATAGGAATACTATAATTGAGATTTCATATAATAGTGATTTGTATAGAATTGGAATACAGTGCTTTTACTGCCATATTTAATTATGTTTATTTGTAGGAAAAAACCAGTTTACATGTTTATTAATAACTTAACTTTGCATCATATTTATTATTTATAACTCACTTTAAATTCATTATTTATCTAATCTTTAAACCAAGCCTATAAGTTAGGAAAGACAAGTATTGTATTTCTAAAACATTGGACTAAAAGACTAGTCAGTTTTTTGATTTTATAGATAAGGAAACTTTCAAAGATTTGTTCATGGGCAGAGAGCTAGTTTGTGGACATATTTTAGGTTTTAATGAGGGAGACTTGAAGAAGTTAAAGATTTACTAAGAGCAAAGCTAGCAGGGCACAAAGCAGACAGACATTTGAAATCAAGCCTTCTATCTTTAATAGCCTATATTGTTTTGCATATTATCATGTTGTCCTATGTTTGATCTATTTTTATTTGGTTTTACATTTTTGACAAAAAAAATCTTATTGAAAAATCAATCTGGCTCCTCCATAATAGTCTATGATTTGTTTCCTCAATTGAATATATATTTTTAGTTTAAGCTATCAAGTAGAAAATTGAATATCTCTTGCTATTTTTGCAGACTACATGCTGACTTCAACCTCGGTTTTAGCATATAATAGGAAGTGGGGTTAAGAATGTTTGGACCAAAACTCCCAAATCCCGACCCTTAACTTGAACTGACGTTAAGTGCACAGGAAATTTCTTAGAAGATTTATTTCCAGATGAACAAAATTGCTTTCACAGAGAGGGTGCAATCAAAACTGCATATGGGGAATTTAAAATATAACATAGCCTTTGTTTTTTGTTTTTCTGTTTCTAATTTTTAAATAAAATATTTTCCATTACACCACTCACAAAAATTAACTCAAAATAGATTTTAAAATGTGAATGCAAAACCTGAAACTATGAAATTCCTAGAAGAAAACATAGGAGAAAAACTCCTTGATATAGATCTTGGTAATGATTTTTTTGAAATCACACCTAAAGCACAAGCAACAAAATCTAAACAAGTGGGACTATATCAAACTAAAAAGCTTCTGCATATGGGCTTCCCTGGTGGCACAGTGGTTGAGAGTCCACCTGCCGATGCAGGGGACACAGGTTCGTGCCCCCGTCTGGGAAGATCCCACATGCCACGGAGTGGCTGGGCTGCTGAGCCTGCACGTCCGGAGCCTGTGCTCTGCAACGGGAGAGGCCACTGCAGTGAGAGGCCCGTGTACTGCAAAAAAAAAACAAAAACCTTCTGCACAGCCAAAAGAAACTATGAACGAAGTGAAAACAGTAGGAAAAAATATTTGCAAACCATATATCTGATAAGGGGTTATCCAAAATATAGAAAGAACTCATACAACTCCATAGCAAAAAACAAACAAACAAAAAAACTCCATAGCAAAAAAACAAACAAAATCCAATTAAAAAATGGTCAAAGAACCTAATAGACATTTTTCCAAAGAAGATATGCATATGGCCAACACATACATGAAAAGATCTTCAACATCGCTAGTTATTAGGGAAATGCACATTAAAACCACAACAAGATATCACCTCATGCCTGTTAGAAAGGTCATCATTAAAAAGACAAGAGATAGCAAATGCTGGTGTGGATATAGAGAAAAGGAAACCCTGGTTCACTGTTGATGGGATTGTAAATTGGTGCAGCCATTATGGAAAACAGTGTAGAGGATCCTCAAAAAATTAAGAACAGAACTACCATATGACCCAGTAATTCCACTTCTGGGAATATATTTAAAGGAAACGAAAACACTAACTTCAAGATACCTGCACCCCCCCATGTTCATAGCAGCATTATTTACAGCAGCCAAGACATGAAAACAACTTAAGTGTCTATCAAAGGATGAATGGATAAAGAAGTTGTGTGTGCGTGTGTATATGTATAATATTATATATAACATATGTGTATATATAATAATATATATTATATATATAATATATATTTTTACAATGGAATATTATTCAGCTATAAAAACAAGGAAATCCTACCATTTTCAACAACTTGGATAAATAAAGGCATAATGCTAAGTAAAATAAGTCAGACACAGAAAGACAAATACTGTATGATCTTACTTACATGTGGAATCTAAAAAAGTGAACAAACAAAAAATACCAAACCCAAGTGTTGGTAGAGAAGGAAAAGGAAAAGAGATCAGCCACCTCTGTGGCTGCCAGAGGTGGGCGGAAGGGAAAATTGGAGGAAGGTGATTAAAAAGGTAACAGACTACCATTTATAAGGTAAATAGGTCCTAGGGATATAATGTACATGATGGTTATAGTTAACACTGCTGTCTCACATATAGGAAAGTAATTGAGTAGATCCTAAGAGGTCTCATTACAAGAAGAAAATTTTTTCTTTACTTTTTAGTGTATCTATATGAGATTATGAATGTTAACTAAACCCTTTACAGTAAACATTACATGCTGTATGTAAGTCAAACCATCATGCTGTACATCTTAAACTTAAAGTGATGTATGTCAATTATCTCTCAACAAAACTGGGGGGAAAAGTTTGCCATTAAATATCTTCAGAAGCATTTATTTATTTTATGAAAGTAATATAATAAACCAAAGTGAATTGCCGTAACTTAAAGTTTCAAATACCAATACCTCAATTCCAATCAAACAAAAAACCTCATTTGTGTTTATATCCTTACTTCATGAGTTGCTTTGTGAAAAAAAAAAGTTGTTTAGGTTTTTAAAGACTATATTACTTTATATACATGGAGAAAAACATCAAGCAATTGAGGATACAAACATAAATAAAAGGTAATAAAGTTGTAGTAAGAATGAACGGGGTAAGAAAGGAGGGTAAATTTTAAAAAGAACTGGACTAAATAGTTTTAGTTGGCTGAGTAAAGTCAAGTGAGTCTGTTAAAAGGTAACTTCACACATGAGGTCTCGAGGGAGGCTGTGGCTGAGATTTCTCATTGCCAAGATATTTTTGCTCTTCTACTTTTGGAAAAGGTATGGCTAGCATAGAAAAATGCTGACATGACTTCTGCGTTAGTTTAGTTGCACTCAGTGGCAAAACAAAGCAGGGAGGGAGAATTTTTACTAAGGGCTAGTTATGCTGCTTTATAACCATGAATGTTCTAATTACAACCCGAATATGGATATGGTTATCCACATTCATAGACTAGCAGAGTATCACCGGTTGTCAGGAAGCCAACTCTGCAGCATGGATTAGCGTAAGGAATTGTATTAAGGAATGCTCTTATTATCACTATTATTAATAATTAATTATGATAATTATTATTAATGCTATCATTATAACTAACTGTGTTGAAGGGATGGAAGTAGACAGACCAGGCAGAGGAACTGGTGGTAATGCAGTCCTCAGTTGCTACCAGGAGGCTCTCAAAGCTGGAATGGCCATTCAAAATTGTCCTGAGTTGAGGCAAAGGGTTTGTTTTTTTTAATATCGTTTTTATTATGTTAATATAAATTAATGCAAACATAATTACAATACCATATGAAAAACTATATAGGATACTATAATAAATACTTTATGTATCTGCACCTTGCTCAAGAAATCATCCCTCACCACCACCCAGTTTGGTCTTTATGTAATTGCATCAACCAGTCATTTGGTGTTGGCTGCCCTTAGAAGAAGTGGTATGACCTTGAGAACGTGAAGAGGCTATGCAGAGCTAAGTGTTTTTCTTGGATAAAGCTGACAGTTGAAATCTCTCAGTTGGCAACCTTCTCAAGAACTAGGGAATTACATTTTTCAGCCTTTAAAGGGATCTGAATGTCACAGAACATTATCCCATGCATGGCTAGGATTTACTTTATTTAAGTACTATAATTTACTCCTTCAGATTTCTGCTGGATTTTTCTTGGGAGAAACTGAGGAGAGGAAGATTAATGAAACAAACCACAGCCTCTGTTGCTTAGCTGTTTATAAGGCTGTAACTTATACTCATTGTCTCCCTCCTTTACTCTTCATCCTAGCTTCCTCTCACCCTTGGCTACAACCTCCATTGTGTAGTCATCTTACTTTGTAAGATTACCCAGATCTTCAATACTGAGAAGTCTAAAGTTTTGGTTATCATGACTTTCTCAGGCTACAGATTCTACTTTATCCATATGCCATCAAAATTGGACAGTTGAGTCTTCAGGATGCCCAGGTGGATCACATGGATGCTAATGGTGCCCACCCTACCCACGTCGTTCATAGCAGCCATACCTCCTCATGATGTTTAGGGCCAATTACCCTCCCCAACCTCACCCCAGAAAGATGATTCTTCTTTGTTTTTCTTTTAACAAGCAGAGCCTAAACTCTCTGGCTTCCAACAGCAGTCTTATGTTTGATACCATTGCTGTGACTTACTCTGTGGCAGTGTCCCCGTTTTGAGAGCCAGGACTTCAAAATCCACAGAGTCTAGGGTTGCAGAGAAAGAAAGCATAAGATCTCCAAGTGGGTTACTGGAAGTGTCGGTATGTGAGGCCACTTCTTGCACCCCTAGATTCCCCAACTTTAGTGTTTTACCTGTTGGAGGACATAGCATCACACGATGGTCACTAATTTAATGAGTAGTATTTGCCTGGAGGATGATGCTCCTTGTGCATTAGCTGCACTTTCAAAAGGCTCTTCTGTCACTCTGTTAGGTCAGCAACTTCTAGGTGGTGCAATATGTGTTAAGAACCACACATCCCATCCTTTGATCGCTGCCATGTTTCCTTTGTTACAAAGTGAGTCCTTTGGTCTGATGTCATACGGGTTCATGATTGCTGCATCAAAAACTGTTTAAGGCCTTATAAAATGAAGCCAACTGAAGTCCTCCTGGTAGGGAAGGTGAACGCATGTTTAGGATGTAACAATTCCTATGAGAATAAATCGCTGTCTTGGGGTGGAAAAGGTGCAGTGTAGTCAACTTCGAGCGTCTGCTTTTTCTCTTGAGGGATGAGGCTCTATGCGAGGCTCAGAGTCAACCTTTTGCTGACACACTGGGCATTCATCATTGGCAGGATCCCATTCTGTTAGGCCCATGCAACGCCTCCATCATTGCCACCTAGGCTTCTCCATGATGGGAATCGTGTGCCCATATGCCAGCACTAGGGTGACTAATGACAGAGCCTGGCACACGTCATCTGTCCAAGTCATTCTGTCTAGGTTGTTTAGCAATGCCTTCTTACTGAATGTTCTCTGATGGGCATTACCACAGAGTAACATAATATTCACACCTTGTTGCCACTCCCGCAGGTCCATCAGCCCACTTTTCCTGAGTATTCCATCCTGTTCCTGATCAAATATCCTAGCTTCTCATCACAGCATGAGTCAATATATATTCTAGCCTAAGGACACTTCTCTTTTTACACAAAGCCAATAACTGATGCACCACCCAAAATTCTACTAAGAGGATTTCTCCTCCCCATTGTCTTTCAAGATTGTCCACAACCAGGGCTACACTGAACTAACACATCTGTGAACCAAGCTTTGGCTTCTCCCTTTGTTAGTTGGTGTATAATATTCTCTGGAAGATGGCATGGCCTTGCTCTGGAATCTCAGGACTCTGCATTGTGATTGTCCCATTGGGGCTTGCCAGAAATACCACACAGCATCCTTTCCCTCTACTGATGGATCTAATAGCATAGTTCATCTGAACCAAGAGATGGGGCCACTTGGACCTTAGCTTGGACCTTCTAGGCTCTGGACTCTATCCAGTGTTGACAGCATTTATATCATCCTGTGGTTGGGTCAAATTCATATTCCCTGGTATAAGAAGTGTCAGTTTCAGAACCCGAAGGGACCCACCATTTTGCTTCCTTGCTCTGTGGTGGTCTGCTTCTGGGAAAGAGTGTGGTCTTGGACAAGGCAGCTATCTTCAGGTGAGAGTAAATCCAAGAAAGAACTAGCAGCTAAGATTAATTGCTGAGCAATGTTCTTAGATGCTGGGGGGGGGGGAATTAATTACAAAACAGAGATCTGGATAGTAGAGCACAGAATTCATGATACTGAGGGTAAGAGTGTGAGTAACTCGCCCATGGTCACAGTGTCAAACACAAGGTTGAGATTGATTTTGCTTTGCTCCAAAGTCTATTAGGTCATGGTAAATTATGTCTCATGTTCAGACAGACCTTGTGTTAACTTACCATCATTGCACATATATTTCTGCTGTTGTTTGTATATTTATTTAGTGTCTATCACAGATAAGCATAACATTTTAGCCTTTCAAAGCCATACAAATAAATACTCTTAATTGTACACATAAATCTCTAGATGGTAGTTACTAATTTTGTTATTTTTCTGAATGAGCACTTTCCTTTGCACATATTCAATGGATTCATTTTAACCAATAAACTGAACAAGGTTAAACCTGGTAAACATTACTCTAGCTCATTTTTGGCATTTCAAAAGTGAATTATAGCAAAGGATAATAATGCTTATGAAAGCACAGACAAGCAAATACAGTGATCTCCCAGGTCAGACATTTTAAATCATTTAACTTTTTGAAATATAGGTAATAAAATAATGACTTGCCTCATTTTTTCCCTCAGAAGAAAGATAATGATTTCCCTGTAGGAGCTCGTAATGTGGCAAATGTCTAAAGAAAATGGCATAATGGAAAGTGAATGCATTATAGTTCTCTTTGTCTCGTTTCTGGAAAAAAAGCATTCTGATAAATTATGTTCAATTCACAATTTATCCAGACATTCTGGCAAGGAATAGAGAAATTTGTGACAAATATTAATGACAAATGTCTTCTGGAGACAGATATAATTCAATTTGGCTTAATTTTATATTTTATTACAAAATCTTTACAAAAAGGGAAAGATTAAATTAATATACATATATCCTCATACCTTGGTCTTTATGAGTAAGTAAAAATAAGAAATGAGATTTTGAGTAAGACTTTTGATACTTCTGTCAGCCAGTGTGTTCCTGTCAAGCAACAAGGGACCAAATATGACAGGCACATAATTTTATTGTCAATTTAGTTTGCCATTTACAATGCAGTATAGGAGAATAGATTTTTTAAAAACATCTTCTACTAAGAAAAATTAGCTTGCATAATGGAATAGTCTTTTACATATGTCAATCAAATGACCACTAAACCTATGAATCATCCTAAATAGGAAACTACGGTGAATAAAATAAAATAACTTGAACACTTGAAGCAGAATAAAAAAACTTTAGAATCCTTTCACATTAATACATATTCTTATTTTCTTCTGATGGAGTTGACCTTTTTTTTCACCAACAGTAAGAATACTTTAGCACATTGTCTTTATTTTTGTTTGTTGGTTATATTGAAAATGGGGGTAGTGCTTCACTGTGCTCTCCAGATTTCAGGAAATAGTTTTAGTGGTCACTTAAGGTGCTTTTCTCAGGTCAAAGAAATAATCCAGCATTTGGCAGCAGTAATTGAACAGACTGATAACTTCACGGAAGTGTAGATAGGATCGCCAGAGCTGCCGTAGATGAGAGTTTGAAAAGTACTTCCTAAAACCAAAAGTGAGTGCAAATTAATACCAAGCACCAGTAGTTTTGTTAAGATGGAATTAAAAATCAGGTATTAAATATATTTTAATTAATCCTACTATGTCCAAAATGTCATTACTCATAGTCTTTAGCCTAGTCAGAAGCTTTTCTACTATCATCATGACAAAAAAATCTTTCCAACCTTAAAATTCTATGAAGCACTATTTTAATAACATATTAGGATATCTGAAAAAAACTTTATTTAATTTAAAATTACTAGGTTGTCATTTTAAAATAAAATAATCACCTGTTATATTTAGTAGAAAGAATACAGATGTAAGTACAAGACCCACCTTATTGGAATACCATTTCTCTGTATACTCTCCATTAGTTGATTCCTTGGGTATCCCAAAATAATCTTGAATTTTAAATAATTAGGATCATTTATTGAATGTTGCTATATTATTACTGAATATTTTCCATAAACTACTATTGACAATCTATTTGAAAACAAACAAAAAGTATTAATAAGCTTTTAATTTTAACAAGTACATAATTCAGTTAAACATATATCTTTTATTTCTCATTTTGTTCAAAGATATTGCTGTAAGTGCAGCTTTCTCACATTGTGATAAAATAGCTATTTGAATTATTTAATTTTGTTTTTCTCATTTACAATCATGCCACATTAAAAGAACTTCTGATAGGGTAGTGTAGGCTATTCAGGTAGGCACTTTTCAATGAATAATAAACTTTTTGTGCAGTTAAAAGAAGATTTTCCCATTTTTCCTTCCCACTGCAAAATGGATACCAAATGTGTTTTGGAGAGTCTACAGAGGAAAAAGTTAATTTCCATAGTTCCTGGACAAGAAGAGAGAAGCCAGCCCAACCACTGATAAGTATTCTCTAGGTTGCCCATTGCCACCTGCCCAAGTGTTTTATGATTGTTTGTTTTTGCTAATCCAATCCAAGCATAAATAAAGTAGCACTAACACCTTCCTAGGAAGACAGAGACTTCCTTCTTCTGGGTATTACTAAGTAACAAATCATCCCAAAATATGTTAACTTAAACCAATTTATTATTATTTCTCATAGTTCTCTGTGTTGATTTGGGCAGTTCTATGTAGTTTTCATTTGAGATCTCTTAGACAGATGGTGGCTGGGTCTGTCATCATATCAAGGCTGGACCTTCTCCAAGAAGGCTTACCACTTTGCTAGGAGGTGGGACTAGCTATCAGCTCGGAATTCACTTGGGGCTGTCAATGACCGTGACTGTAGGTGGCCTTTCCATAATGCTTGGGCTTCTCATTGCATAGAGGCTAAGTTCCAAGAGGGAATTTCCCAAGAGCGAGCATTTCAAGCTGCCCAGAGAGAAGACAGAAGGATTTGGCTTCTTATGACCTATCTTCAGAAGTCACACAATATCACTTTTACCTCATTCTGTTGGTCAGAGCAATCACAGAGCCTGCACAGATTCAAAAGAGTAAAGAAATAGACTTCACCTTTTCGTGGGTTAGTGGCAAAGTCACACTACAAAGAATATGTTAAAAGTCAGATACTTTTGCAGCAGTCACTTGAAAATAAAATCTGACATAGAATTTTAAAGTTATGCTTCATGCTAATTACAAATCAGCTGCAACATATTGAGAAAGAGAGAGAATATAAATAGAATTTGGGTAGGAAATTGTAGCATGACAAAATAAGTATACTCTTGTTGAGTAAAATTGTCAATTATCATTATTACTAATTATGATCAAAAATGGGGGTTTCTGTGAAGCATACAGTTCTCACGTATGTCTTATATATTGGTTGCTACTGCATTCTAACAACATGGAAGATCAAAACTACTTGGAATTCCATCCAAAGTGACATTATATATTACCATTACATTTCTCTTGCTAATAAAGTTGAGAAAATTCTGCTTCTTGTAATGAAATTATAACTTCCTCTCAAGGAGCAACCTTTTTACACACGTCACAAACTCACATTTTCATCCCTATACCTTACTACTCTCCATATGGTTAAAGTCAGCTCAGTTTATCCTGTAGTGTTGGTGAATCCAGATAGAAACTTTCTCTTCTACTTTTGGGGGAGGTAGGCAAAGAAGCAGTAGACACATATGTAATGGCTTCTATAGCTCCCAGTTTAATGTTACATTCCTTAAACTTTCTCTGTGCCTCAAGATGAGCCCTATGCCAGCAATAACTTTATTGCTATGTTTTGAAATACTAACTGCCCCCATCATGTGGAAGCATCACAATAAAATGGTTAAGGCTATAGTATAGTCATGCTGAAAACTGGTTGCTTTTCTACTTCAGACTTTGTGCATATTATCCTGTCCTAAGGAGATGAGTAGTAATCAAAGTATCAAAAATTGCCTGTTATATATATTTTAATTTATTTTTATTGAGGTAACCTTGGTTTATAACATTATATAAGTTTCATGTGTACAGCTTTATACTTCTACGTTTGTCTGTATACTTACCACCAAAAATTTAGTTTCCATCTATCTCTGTACAGTTGATCAACTTTGCCCATTTCTCCCTCCCCTCATGCCCCTTCCCCTCTGGGAACCATTATTCTTTTCCCTGTATCTGTGTTTTTCTTAATTTAGTTTGGTTTGTTCATTTATTTTGGTTTTTGCCTGTTTGTTTTTTGTATTCCACATGTGAGCGGAATCATATGATATTTGTCTTTCCCCATCTGACTTATTTCCCTTAGCGTAATACTTTCAAGGTCCAACCATGTTGTTGGAAATATTTTATGGTTTTTTTGGCTGGATAGTATTATGTTATATAAAATCACATATATATGATATATATGGGTATATAATGTGTATAATCATATCTTCTTTATACACTCATTCATTCATGCGCATGTGGGCTGATTGCATTTCTTGGCTACTGTAAAATTTATGATGGAGCAAAGAACATACAATGGAGAAAGGATTGTCTCTTCAATAAATGGCGTTGGGAAAACTGGAGAGCCATAAGCAAAAAAATGAAATGACCACTATTTCACACCATACACAAAAATCAACACAAAATAGACTAAAGACTTGAATGTAAGACGTGAAATCATAAAACTCCTAGAGAAATCATAGGCAGTACACTCTTTGACATCGGTTTTAGCAATATCTTTCTAGATACATCTTTTCAGGCAAGGGAACCAAAAACAGAATTTTAAAAATGGTACTACATAAAAGTGAAAATCTTCTGCACAGCAAAGGAGACCACCAACAAAACAAACAAAACTAAAGAAGACCTATTGAATGGAAGAAGATATTTGCAAATCGTGTATCCAATAAGGAGTTAATATCCAAAATGTATAAAGAACCCGTACAACTTAACAGCAACAACAAAAACAACCCAGTTAAGAAATGGGCAGAGAAGCTGAATAGACATTTTTCCAAAGAAGACATACAAATGGTCATTAGGCATATGAAAAGGTGTTCAGTATCACTAATTATTAGAGAAATGCAAATCAAAACCACAATGAGATATCACCTCATGCCTGTAGAATGGCTGTTGTCGAGAAGGCAAGAAATAAGAAGTATTGGTGAGGATGTGGATAAACAGGAACCCTTGTACGCTGTTGGTGGGGATGTAAATTGGTGCAGCCACTCTGGAAAACAGTATGGAGATTCCTCAAAATGTTAAGAATAGAACCACCATATGATCCAACTATCCCACTTCTAGATATTTATCCAGAAAATATGAAAACACTAATTTAAAAAATTATATGTACCCTATATTCATCTCAGCATTATTTACAAGTTTACTGTTATATTAAAGATTCTACTATATTGTTTTCTCTGATACCAGACTTCACACTGGAAATCTGTGCTTAATTTAAATCCAAAATATATTCAAAATTTGATTTATGTCAAAGGGATATTAAAGTGATTGTTTTATAAAATAATTCAACTATATATTCCCAAAGAAGCTAAAATGCACATTAATTTCAGTTACAAGAAAACTATTCTATGTCAATTAAAATGTTTTTAGTTCCAAATATTGAAAAACTATCTCAGATTTTTAAAAATAACAAGAGTATATGGCTCATGTGACTCAGTCCAGGTGAGACTGAAATGATATGTCTAAGATTTAGGTCCTCTTATCCCTAATGCCTTCTACTGTATTTCCTCCGTTATCAGAAGTCTTTCTCCTTGTGTCTCAAGACTCATTGGAATGCATAGAGATTACAGAAAAAATTGGATAATGTCTAAAGTTTGGGTTGCCAGATAAAATATAGAATGTTCAACTAAATATCAATTTCAAGAAAACAAATAATTTTTGGTATAAGTATGACCCAAATATTGGAAGGGATATATTTGTTCAAAACATACTCATTTTTGTATAAAATTCAAATTTAATAGGGCATTCTATATTTTGACTTGCTAAATTTGATAACCCTAGCTAAAGCAAATGTTTCAAATCAGTAAGTTTTTAAAAAAAAAAATGGTGCTGAAACAATTGATAAACTATGGAAAGTATAACTTTTAATCTCATACTGTCTACCACAATAAATTCCACATGAATTATGAAATTAGAGGTGACAAAACTACAGTTAGAAAAATGTATATGGGGAAATAGATATGATTTTGTATGGGGAAGAGCTTTACAGAGAGAAATCCATAAGAAATAGAAGCTTTATTATAATGTATAGAATGTATATATTCTATAGAGCGATTTAAGGGAATTGACTTATGCAGTTGTTGGAGCTGGCAAGAATGAAATCTACAGAGAAGGCATGCAGGATGGAAATTCAGGGAGGAGTTGGTGTTGCATCTCAAGTCTGAAATGTGCAGGCTGGAAACTCAGACAGGGTTTCTGTGTTACACTTTTGAGGTTTAATTGTTCTTTAGGAAACCTCAGTCTTTTCTTGAAGAGAGCTGATTGAATGAAGCCCACCCACATTATAGAACATAATCTTCTCTACTCAAAATCTTCTTTAAAGTTAACTACATCTAAAAAATAACTTCACAGCAACATCTTGTTTGATGTTTGCTCAAACGAGAGAGCACCATTACCTAGCTAAATTGACTCAAAATCCAGCATCACAGATTTTTTAAAATATATAGTTTATAAAAATTATATAATTTAAAATATAATTTTTTAAAGAGAAATATTAACAAATCAGAAATTTTTCAACCTTGCTAATGATAAAATAGAGAAATTAAAACAAAAGCTCAATATAACAACCTAGCTACTTCTTACATTAATATAGGTCTATAGTGTCTTAATCTGTTTTCTTTGGACCCAAGAACACCTTTGAAACAGAAAAATATGAATTTTAAGTTTCTTTATGCCAAACTTGTTAAATTTCTACAATGCATAATTGAGTAAATATGTCATCTGTATTTATATTATTATAGCTTCTTCCCAAGAATTAAATACACTTTGTTTAGTAGAATTTAATAGTTACTGAGAATGTACATTTTCCTTCTTTTAAGCAGATCTCACTTATAAATATATAATCATACAGATATAAGGAGATAAATCGAGTAAGAAATAGAAGCAACAGTTCCCTTTAAGTAGCAAACTTCCCTGGTTCTTAAAAGTAATTTATTTTGGAATTTGTTTTGGAATTAGAGCTAGATTTTCATAAATAGTAAATTCAAAAGCATAATTATTAAGGAGTTCTCTTAGGGAAAGCTGGGGAGGGGGACAAAAGTCCCTTTTGGATAAATATGCACAGGAGTGGAGAGTAAGAACGTTTCACCAAGTGTTGCAAAATTATTTTGTCTAAGAAAACTTTAAAATAAGTTATATTTATTATGTATTCGCCAGGCTCTATTTTTTTTTTTATAAATGCTATGAATTTATGAATGCCCCTCAAGGCTTCTCAAAGTCATTTTGACAGTAGCTTGAATTATATAGTGTAAAAGGCAGGCACCAGTTGGGACAATATTATACCAAAAATTAAATGTCAGTGAACACTAGCATTACAACATCAAAGCTGTAAGCCACATAAAATCAATGTTTTGCATACTAAGAATATGTATTTGCATCTTATTTGTGTTGTTAATATTTATCTTCAGTGCAACCAAGGATAGAGTATTCTCCATGGAAAATCCAATATGTTTGTTTCTAATGTTCAGTAAGCCTTACTTATTTAAAATACTGTGCTTTACACGTCTTGGTTCCCCTAAGGCTTTATTATTTAGCCTTCATGTCGTTTCTTTATAATCCAAGGATAGGTGTTTATAAAGTAGGGAATTTCCATCAAAATGATAGATACTTGAGTATATAGTGCACATGCAGTTACCTCAAGGCAAGTTAGTTACATAAGCCCCATGGCCAAATATCCTCAGTTGGTCTAAGGGATAATTTAAAAGAAAGAAGGAAGAAAGGAAGGGAGCAAAGAGGGAGTAGGGGAGGGAGGAGAGAAGGAAGGAAAAAAGGAAATACATTGAGTGCTTGTCATGTAACAATTGCTGTCTACACATTTGCGCTTTTCATACTTTTCCTCTATTCTCTATATTATCTTGCAAATTGTATACTAATAATTTATTAAAAAAGGAAACATAGTTTGAGTAGTCAAGTAATTTCCCAAGGTCAAATAAAGTGAGTTGGAAGAATTGATCAACATAAAAGCAAGGATGTGGTCTCAACTCATAACTAATTCCAACTTGAAACCCCTAGGAAACTGTGGCACAGATTGAAGCAAGAGGTCTGGCCCATTATACTTAATGGTTATCAGTTATTGGACAAGGTTGACCCTTGGAGGTGGGAGTGGGTGGATGTGTGGGTGAGACAGTTAGCAGGTGAGATAAATCTTTGAGATAATGGCAACTTTCTAGAGAACAGGACAGCTGTAAATTATCAGCCAATACTACAGCAGATGGAAGTAAAGAGCTCTGCCTGTCCCTAATACATCCACTCTCCAACCCTATTCACATAAAATTAGATTACAATGACTCCCAAATCTCAAATTGCAATATTAGTAGGAAGTAGAGTCTTTGAGACTCTCTCTGCCTCCTCACCTATATTAAAAAATCCCAAAGGCACTTATCCAGTCCAGAGTTCTATGAATGTCAGAAACTTTAAGTGATATGCCTTTCCAGATACAGTGCTCAATTACAAAATTCTCGTCAGTCATCTAAATTAAACCTTTTAGGGAGTAGCTTTTCCAACTCATATTAAAATCTCCTGCAAATCCCCCTCCCCCAGGTGGCAGGTGTCTGAATCTGTCACCTTCAGTATTTGTATCTTAGTCTTCCTGACTCTTTCCAACGGCAGAGGCTTTCTGAGACCCTTCTGACATGTTTTTAAAGTAATTGTGTCTGCACAGTCCTGTGAACATTTGATAATGCCTGTGAATAACTGCCTTCACTCACAGATAACACCTCTCACTAGCAGCTCTCTCTCATTCTCTCTCTCTCCCTTTCACTCTTTCTCTATTCTCTACACCTTTATTTCACTCTCTCCACATATACTTTTACGCTCTTCCTCTGAAAAACTAGGTGGGTGTTCAACTTATATTTAAATGATCAATAGGAAGCAGTCAGTTTCTTTCCTGAAAACTCAGGGACACTGAAAAATGTTTATTGCCAATCCACATCTGGAGACCAAAAATTACTGGTTCACTTTTAAATGATAGTTCCTCAGCTTTAAAATAGATCTAGATAGATGATAGATAAATAGATAGACAGATAGATAGATAGTCTCTCAAATGGGCATTGTATTATATCTGAGTCTATTCATGCTATATAATGATAAAATAATGAGACTGAATGTTTTCCTTCACAGTGATGACGGTGAACAATTATTTATAACAGTAATGCCACCATTATCAAAAACATTCCTATAAATCATCTTTTAGAAATTCTATTAGATGTAATTTATAAGCCATGCAAAAAAATTTATCCCATTAATATATAAATATTACTTCTTTCAATTATAAAGTAGGGCATAAAATATAAATAAATAGACATTATCTCCTCCATTATTAAATCTCCCAGGTATACATAGTATATATCATCACTGTATGATGTTGATTAAGGATGAATATACACAATAAAATCTTAAATTACCTAAAGCAAAATCTAACAAAAGTTGCCATTATAATGGTGAACTTCTTGAACTCTCCTTGTAATACTGACATATGTATATCATGAAGAAATACATCAAGTAAAGAAATATTAATAAAGACACAGATAACTTGAAATTAAAATTTACAAGCATGATCTACTTGGTAGCTATCAACTCTTATGCCAAAAGAAGATCATTTTTTTCCCTGAAAACATGGAACATTTATAAAAATTTAAGCAGCGATTTGTTCATAACAGAAGTGTCAACACATTTAATAGAATTGCTATAACACAGATCCCATTCTCTGATCTAAATACAATTACTATATTAAAAATCAGAAATTATATTAAGAATCAATAATTTAAAAGATTACACATATACATTTTAGAAGCTAAAAAATGCACGGCATAAAGAAAATGCAGAACTGAAATTACAAGACATAGTTACTGAAGTGCAATGTAAATCCTACATAACAAAGTGTGTGGGTGCAGTCAGAGCTGCACTTGGAGGTAAATTTATATTTTTAAATTAAGGAGTCAAATACTCAATTCAAGATACTAGAGAAATCAGAGCAGAGTAAAACCAAGAAAATTGAAAGAAGGATATCATAGAAATAAGACAATTTTAAAAGGAAAAAGAAGTAAATTTTATATCTTTTAAAAAATTTTTTTATTTATTTATTTTGGTTGCATTGGGTCTTACTTGCGGCCCCTGGGATCTTCATTATGTAATGTGGGATCTTTTGTTGTGGTGTGTGACTTTTCTCTCTCTGGTTGTGGTGCACAGGCTCCAGAGCCCGTGAGCTCTGTAGTTTGCAGCATGTGGACTCTCTAGTGGAGGAGGGGGGCTTAGTAGTTGCGGTTCGTGGGCTTAGTTGCCCCACAGCATGAGGGATCTTAGCTCCCCAGCCAGGGATCGAATCTGTGTCCCCAGCATTCGAATGCGGATTCTTTACCACTGGACCACCAGGGAAGTACCAAAAGAAGTAAATTTTATATCTTTAGAATTGCTTGTAAAATAAACAAAGTTGTAGAAAGACTGATCAAGAAAAAATGAGACAAAACAGTAGTTTATGTAGGCTGTAATGCCATAAAATCATTCGAATGCGGATTCTTTACCACTGGACCACCAGGGAAGTACCAAAAGAAGTAAATTTTATATCTTTAGAATTGCTTGTAAAATAAACAAAGTTGTAGAAAGACTGATCAAGAAAAAACAGTAGTTTATGTAGGCTGTAATGCCATAAACAGTATTTCTAAACTATAAGAAATTATGAATATCAGTGCTAATAAACTTGAAAACTTCTCTTAAGAACATTTTCTAGAAAACATCAATTTCTCTAATTGATTAAGATGAATAGAAAGCCTAAAAAAGGAAAAAATTCCTAAGATTAAAGACTAAAACCCTATCCAATGAAAAACTTTATAATAGAATTTTACCTCAATTAAAAAAAAAAAACAACTCCGTGTATCTGAAAAGTAGTTAAGGATAAAAAGCAGTAACAATACAGAAGCTATGAGGCTAAAACAACCTCTATTAAAACTGGGGGAAAAAAACCAAACAGTTTAAAAAAACAATTTAAAAAAGTCTTATTTTAGAGCTAAAATAATAAAATCACAGGTAAACTACTTGGAAATATAATTCAGGAATGTTTTAAAAGTATACTCTTATCAAGTAGATTATATCTCAGGAATATAAGAATGATTTAACATCAGAAAGAAATACATCAAATAAGTACTCCACATTAAAATATTTAAATGTGGGAAAAATAAACATCTGATCATTTCAAAAGATGAAAATATACTTAGCTAACCAGGAGACAAAGACAATTTATTTAAAAGCTTTCCTACTTAATACATAAAAGGACTATCTCTTTTATTCAACATTCAAAAGTACAAGAGATACTAGCCAATGTAATATAATAAGGGGGAAAAAGCATAATTATTGGAAAGGGAGAGACAATACTTTTTTGTATATAATTTGATTTTCTATACACATAATCAAACAAAATTTTCTATGTAGAAAAGTCAAATAATTCTATTCAAAGTAATAAAATACAGAATAATCAAATCAAATAGACAAAATTAGAAATCATACAAATGTACTAATAGATACAAGGTCAATATGTGAGAATTAGTAATAGTTCTATATACCACTAGAATCTTAATTAGAAAGTATATTGAAAAAAACACCCTATTCATCATAAAACCAAATATTATAATATACCTAAGAATAAATCTAACACAAATGGGCTAGATCTTTATGGAAATATTCCAAAGCATATTTGAGGGCAATAAGTAAGACCTGAATAAGGGTACAGATACACTACATTAAAGAACATAAGGACTAAGATTGTGAATGTATCAGTCCTACCAATATGATATGAAATTCTACACACACACACACACACACACACACACACCCCAAGTTGATTTTAAAATGAAATATATCGAGGCTATAAAATAAAACATAAGGAAATTTTGAATTAATAGTTTTATTTTACTCCTTTGATGCTAAGACTTTAAATATGGTTATAATTATTTCAGGGACGTATTAGCACAAAGATAAGCAAATGACCAATGGAACAAAAAGAGTGTTTATGGAAACAACACAATAGAGATGGCATTTGAAAATTAAGGAAGTAATTACTTGAGCATATTTAGTTATGCAGAGAAAAATAAAGTAAAACCAGATTCTCAAAGTCCAGGTAAGGATTGAAGACCCAAATATGATATGTGACTTTACAAAAATTCTAGAAGAAAATATGGGATAGTATCTTTGTGATCTTGGTAGAAATGTATACTTTTAAAAAGATACAGAAACTGAAAATTATAAGTAAAATTTAAAAGTTAATGTTTTTACTATTAAAAGAAAAGAGGCTACCGTACTAAGCAAGGGCATCCTCATTCGAAGATATTTGCAGCTTTTACAAATAGCAACTAATAATATCCAGATAGAAAATCTACAGAAGCAAAAATCTGAAATGACATTTTACTTCATACCCAACATCATTTGCCAACAAATGATGGCAAGAGTATGGAGAAATAGAAAATCCCAAACTGTTGGTGAGAGTATTAAGTGAGCTCAAAACGTTTGGTGAGCAATATGGTCATTCCTAGTAAAGTGAAATGTTCATAATATATATAACCATGTAGTTATTCAACAATTATATTTCCAGATTTATTCTTTAGAGGAACTCTAAATATTCCCAGAATAACATTTATTGTAACATTCTTCATATTGGTGAAAATTAAAAGCATCTTAACATATGTAACAAGAGAATGAGTAAATTGTGGATCAAAAATATCAAGTTGAATATTGCCACATATAGTATGATATTTATATAAAAGTTGACTGGGGGAAACCTTTCTACTTTGTTTATGGATACAAACATACAAATTTTAAAAAATAATATTCATGGGGAAGATCAAACAACCTCAAGTTACTGGTTACATATGAGGAAGGAGGAAACGTCATGTCACTCTTTTTCCTATATAGCAATTATATAAAATTATACAGAAATAAAATAGATGCAATTCTTATTAATTCAGTTATAAAAATAATAAAATCATATCTATTTTAATATAAAACAAGTGAAACCCTTTGATCACTAATGAGGATGGTTTAGACATCTGATAGGCTGTGAAAATTTTGGAGAGAAAAGCATCTTAGCCTACAGAGAAAATATGTCTCCTTGAGGAAGGCAGAGTGAAGTTTTTATTCTCTCCATGGTTCTGTATACATTTAAAAAGAAAAACTTATCTGGGTACCACTTATTGGAGAACTCAAAAGACATTTACTTAGAACCTAATATAGCAAGATAAAAATTATTGTAAAAGTTACATAAACCTTTTTAAAGAAATTCATAAGTTATATATTATTTACTCAGTCTTCTAAAAATCCACGGGATTTTTATCTTTTATGCTTTTAGATCTCCAAAATGAATAGTAATACCGCCTTTCCATATTTTCTTAATTCCTTTCCTAAGCCAATCCTTTATCTACTTGGTCAAACGTCTAGGAAATGGAGGCAGTGAATGAATTTGCCCTGAATTGTCACCAATTCAATGTTTATCTTGTCATCAGGAACAAGCACCAACAATTATCAACATTTTGCGAAGTCCAAGGAAGGGCATATAGGCTTCTATAAAGATTCACAGAATGATCATTTTGTAAACCACCAGAGTGTAAAAGTATCCTTTATTTTATTTATTTATTTTTAAAGATGTTGGGGGTAGGAGTTTAGTAATTTATTTATTTATTTTTGCTGTGTTGGGTCTTCGTTTCTGTGTGAGGGCTTTCTCTAGCTGTGACAAGCAGGGGCCACTCTTCCTCGCGGTGCACGGGCCTCTCACTATCACGGCCTCTCTTGTTGCGGAGCACAGGCTCCAGACGCGCAGGCTCAGTAGTTGTGGCTCACGGGCCTACTTGCTCCGCGGCATGTGGGATCCTCCCAGACCAGGGCTTGAACCCATGTCCCCTGCATTAGCAGGCAGATTCTCACCCACTGCGCCACCAGGGAAGCCCCCAGTGTCCTTTATTTTGGAAGAAAAAATTTAAATTGTCCTTACTAGAGGGTTTTAAAATTACCTATAGTAGAGCAAATGTCAATAGGATTGAAAGCACAAAATTTAGCTGCCAGGTTGATTTTTTTAGAGAAAAAAGAGAAGCATTGACTGCCTTTTGAATGTAGATATTCAACCGAAATGTGTTGAAGAAATGCACAGCATTTCAAGAGAACTATTTTATATCTTAGTTAACTGCATCTAATTCTCAAACTACAGGGAATAACCCACCAATATCCAGTACAGAGCTAAAAAAACAAAGTCGTTTGTAATGTACTGTTTTAAGGAATGGGAGAATCAGAGTAATTTGTTATATCAAATTTCACCTCAAATACCAATTCTTCAAGGAAGCCTTTCCTACGATGATTGCTAGTATCACGCTATACTTCTCCACTGTTACATTTTTCACAGTTGAATTTTTCATTGTAGCATTTTTCACACTAGCCTCCGTGCTCCATGTTGGCAGGGGCAGTGTCTGCATTTGCTCGCCATTGAAGCTTCAGTTATCATCTTCCACAGAAATTGCAATATGCCAGATATCTTCTAAGAAATTTGCAAGGATTAACTCATTTAATCATTACACCAATCCTGTAAAGTAAGTACTATTATTTGTCCCTGCTTTACAGATGAAGAAACAGATGCAAGAAGTTAAATAGTTTATCCCAGGTTTATACATCTGTTAAGTGGCAAAATCAGGATTTAAATCTAGGCAGTAGAGCTTGCCCATGAAGGAAGCAGTGATCAGTCCTTGGGAGTTGAATATGGCTAAAAAGTATGGGGCTACTACTAGAAAAAAAAAAAGGAAGCAAAAGAGAGAAAGAGCTTCAGTTCTTCCCATTAAGGTTTTCTTAAGTCTTTGGTTGAATACTGGAATACCAATCTGTACAAGCATAGGATAAAACTTTTGGAAGTTTGAAAAGGAGATACTGCAAGAGAAAGTATAACTCCCAGGAAATCAAAATTGAACCATTGCAAAAACTCACATATGGCTGGGAATCAATCTTTTTTTTTTTTACCTGCTAGAATAGTGATAACTTGATGAAAACCTCAGGCATTAAATGGAAATAGCAGATGGATCATGTTTTCGCTGTGGGGCTAAACTAGCCTTAGAGTAAAGACTACTACAAACTCATCCTCAAATTAAAACACACACACACCTAGAAAGCATCTTTAAGTAGTTTTTGTCTTCATAACTCATTCAAAACCCTTTAAAGAAACACAATACTATTCATCATTCAACAATGAAATTTCAGTGTCCAGAATCCAGGCAATGATTTTCGGTTATCTGAAGAAACAGGAAATTATTACTAATTTTTTTCAAAAGTAGTCAATAAAAACAAATCTTGAGATGACAAAATGAAGAATTATCAGACAAGAATTTTAAAAGAACCATTTTCAAGGATTTAAAGAAAAACATGAATATAATATATACAGAAGATGTGAAAAAAATCATATGAGACCACCAGGGATAAAAAGTAAAGCATAGGAAATAAAAATTTTACTTTATTAAATTCATACCAAATTAGATATTTCAGAAGGAACACAAAATAGTGAACTCAAACATAGTAATAGAGGCTATGCAAAATGAGACACAAAGAAAAAAAAGAACTGAATAAGAACCTAAGTGATCTGTGGAATAGTATTAGCAATATATGATAAATGAATTTCTGAAAGGAGAAAAGAAATAAGGAGTAAGAAAAGTAAAATTTTTGAGAAATAATATAGAAAAATTTACAAACTAGAAAAAAAATTAGGAAACGTGTGTGTGTGTTAATTCAGTTTTATTTCAGGGAAACTTGAACGGTTGTTTTGGCAGATCAGGACACCTATTTGCTAGGTTTTTTGTTTGTTTTTTTTTGTGGTACACGGGCCTCTCACTGTTGTGGCCTCTCCCGTTGCGGAGCACAGGCCCCTGGACGCGCAGGCTCAGCGGCCATGGCTCACGGGCCCAGCAGCTCCGTGGCATGTGGGATCTTCCCGGACCAGGGCACGAACCCGTGTCCCCTGCATCGGCAGGCGGACTCTCAACCATTGCGCCACCAGGAAAGCCCCATGCTAGTTTTTTTATTTTTTATGAGGTATAATTGACATATAACATTATATTAGTTTTAGGTGTAAAACAAAATGATTCAAACTTGTATATATTACAAAATGATCACACAGTAAGTCTAACAACTATTTGTCATCGTTCATAATTACAAAACTTTCTTGTGATTATAACTTTTGAGATTTACTCTTTCAGCAGCTTTCTTTTTTTTAACATCTTTATTGGAGTATAATTGCCTTACAATGGCATGTTAGTTTCTACTTTATAACAAAGTAAATCAGCTATACATATGCATATATCCCCATGTCTACTCCCTGTTGCGTCTCCTTCCCACCCTCCCTATCCCATCCCTCTAGGTGGTCACAAAGCACTGAGCTGATCTCCCTGTGCTATGTGGCTCCTTCCCACTAGCTATATATTTTACATTTGGCAGTATATATAAGTCCATGCCACTCTCTCACTTCGTCCCAGCTTACCCTTCCCCCTCCCCATGTCCTCAAGTCCATTTTCTACGTCTGCGTCTTTATTCCTGTCTTGCCCCTAGGTTCTTCAGAGCCTTTTTTTTTTTTTAGATTCCATGTATATGTATTAGCATACAGTGTTTGTTTTTCTCTTTGTGACTTCCTTCACTCTGTATGACAGACTCTAGGTCCATCCACCTCACTACAAATAACTCAATTTTGTTTCTTTTTATGGCTGAGTAATATTCCATTGTATATTTGTGCCACATCTTCTTTATCCATTCATGTGTCGATGGACACTTAGGTTGCTTCTGTGTCCTGACTATTGTAAATAGAGCTGCAATGAACATTGTGGTACATTACTCTTTTTGAATTATGGTTTTCTCAGGGTATATGCCCAGTAGTGGGATTGCTGGGTCGTATGGTAGTTCTGTTTTTAGTTTTTTAAGGAACCTCCATACTGTTCTCCATAATGGCTGTATCATCAACTTTCAAATACACAGTACAGTGTTATTAACTGTGATCACCATGCTGTACCTCACATCCCCATTATTTACTGATTTTATAACTTGAAGTTATATGGGCAAGTGGCTGCTTTCCTCATTTACACCTAAGGAATCTGAAACCTGAAAGAATCTGAAACCCTGATGTATGTCCTAGATAGTAGAACTAACACAGCTGAGTATTCTGATTCCGTGTCTATTTCTCCTTGCACTATGCTGGGTCCTTTTATAACAGATCTATAGATTCAAAGACATAACCAATATGTAAATATTATACACAAATATTAAAGATACAAGCTTATATATGCAAAGAATATCTCTGGAAAAATACACAAGTAACGGGTGAGGAGGAAGAGTATTCCCTTCCAATGCAAAGGGAAACTAGGTGGCTGGAAGGCTGTACGTGAGGGAGTCTTCTTTACACTCTATATCAATTCATATCTCTTAAATTATGCATCATGTCATATGTGCCTATATTTAAAAAATAAAATTTAAATGATAAGGATAAAACAAAAATAATTTTATTTCTTGAATTTTATTCAAATTTTATTGTGAAAAAAAAGAGTCCTGTGCACTGCAAATACACCAAAATGGAGATATATCATCATATACATATATGCATACCTACCATACATACAACCACAAAGTAAATCGTTATTATTTCTATTATGTATATGAAAGAACTGTGATATAAAGAAGATTGAACAACCACACAAGGTCACATAGCTAACAAGTAATGGTGCAGTTCAAACTCAGCCTTATTCCAATGCTCTTTACAACTTTACTATATAACATCAAAAAATACATGCATGCATACATACATATACACATACCTACCAAAATAAAAAAGTAAATAGAAAGATACATTAGAAAAAAGCAAAATAGAAGAATTGATAAATTAAAGAATTGGTTGCATGTGGAAAAAATAATAAAACTAATAAAAATATCTAATCCAGAAAATACAGAAAAGCACAACCATCTAACATTAAATTAAAAAAAAAAAAAGATGAACCTAAAGCACTCATTAAATCTTGAGAGAATACTATGTACAACAAAACTATTTGAAAATGTTGATAAAATGGATGAGTTTATGGGTGAAATAAATTGTTAAAAATAATTCAAGGGCTTCCCTGGTGGCGCAGTGGTTGAGAGTCCACCTGCCGATGTAGGGGACACGGGTTCGTGCCCCGGTCTGGGAGGATCCCACGTGCCGCGGAGCGGCTAGACCCGTGAGCCATGGCCGCTGAGCTTGCGCGTCCGGAGCCTGCGCTCCGCAACGGGAGAGGCCACAGCAGTGAGAGGCCCACGTACCGCAAAAAAAAATAATAATGATAATAATTCAAGAAGATTTAGAACACCTGAATAAATCAGTGACAAGGGAATATACTGAAAGATGCACCAGTGTATTATTTGAGAAATTTTCTGGGCTGAGCATTCTTTTAGATATAATGAATTTTGTACTATTGAAAAAATAAAATTTCTATTTTATAAACAATTCCAAGCTAGAAAAAGAAGAAAAGATTCCTATTTTATTGGATTACAAATTCTGATAATGAAGCATTAACAAGAAAGCACACATGGTTTATATGATGAAGTGGGACTTACCTCAGATCTTTTAGAATGGTTCCAAATTAAGATGTCTATTAACACAAACCATCTCAAGGGTAGGTCAAATGAGAGAAACTATGATTATGTAGACAGATACCAAACAAACTTTTGTTGAAGAGAAAAATAAACAGTATTCACTATGATTAAAATTTTTCATGAACAAGTTATCAAAAGCATTTTTTAAATGATAAAGAGAATCTCAAGGCAAAATTAAACATGAAAATTACTAGTGAACTAAAAAGGCATTTTCTCTGAAGTATGGAACAAGATCAAGTTCTCTGCTATTATCATTACAATTTGAGATAATTCTAGATGTTCCAGAAGGATTTTTTTAAAAGTTAGAATAAAATTGTAAGTATTGGCCAATGTTATCATGACATAGTTGGAAAAACTAAGAGACCAACAATGAGAAAACTATAAAACTCATATGAAAGTGAAAAAAGGGAAACATTTAAAAAATAAATATTAAATACTTAATTCTTTTTGAAATGTGGATATTTGTAAAAGAAACATAATGAAAAGAGATAGTGTACAAATAATCACAAATATATTTTCCTTTAAAAAATATTTATAGTAGTAACTATGTTCGAAGTACTGTTATTAGAGCTATAGATACAAAGGGCAAAGTTCTTACTCTCAAATAGTATATATTCTAGGATGTGTTTGGGGGAGATAGTTAATACATGTGTAAATATACAATCTAATTTTAGGTAATAAATATTATTCAGAAGATATTCAAAGAGAATAATAGGGTACAAGATAATAGCAGAAGGTCCTATAGCATTGGAGGGATATTTATCTGTGTTGGTCAGGGAAGGCCTTCTAAGGAGATGACATTATCCTGCAGAAAAGAAAAAATCAGAATTTGCTCTTGGTTTAAATTTAGATGAACATTTGATATCCAATAATGTTAGATAAACTAATGAATATGAATGAGCAATTCAGTGGACAGGCTGAGTCTTGAGATATAAATTTGAACATTTTCAATATATAAATATTATTTAAAACCAGAGACTGAATGAACTTACTTAACCTGTACTTAGCTATAATCTTAATAAGGAACATGAAAAAATTACAGAATTGATACTTAAATACAATGGGATTTTGAATAATAAGATTTGAATAATTGGTGATTAAGGTGAATTCCTAAATTTAAAAGTTCCAACAATGTACACATCTTAATTAAAAATAATGCTGTTGGATAAATGGCACCAACAGACTTGTTTGATGAAAGGTTGTCACAAACTTTCAATATGCAAAAAAACACAATATCTAAAAAGCACAATAAAGGGAAGAGCAATAAAATGAGGTGTGCCTGTATTAATAAAAGCTTAAATTAAGAAAGGTTCTGGTCCCTTATTAAACTCAAGAGATACAAAAACACTGGTGTGTGTAATCATGGTCTACTAAGCAACAGAGTGTTTACAGGCCTTCAGAGGCAATGGAAAATCCAGCGAGGGGCTCACCCCCAGGGAAGGAAGTACCAGGGAATGAGTAGTTGGAGTAGTTTAACAATGAGACTGGTTTACTGAGGTGAGTCACAATAAAACTCTTTGGACCTGCTGTTGGTGGGTAGACAAATTGTAGAACAGAGAATCTAGGCCACTTTTTGTTATAAAACAATTGCAAAGTATCGCTTCTAGTGTCTGACTACTTTCCAACAGGAACACATAACATTTCTTGTTACCCTAGAGTTCTGGGTTATTTAATGTTGTAGGTCCCATCCTTAATTATGCTGTAATGTTCATATGAAGTGTACAAGAGCTGATATATTTGCTTCACAAACAGAATAATTGTAGAGCCATCATGAATGTTTCATTATGTTCAATTTACAAATTAACTGGAGTTAGCCTGAAGGTTTCAGCAGAATTATGATATATCCCTTTTATTGTAGTGAGGAATATATTTTCTTTTTTGATTCATCACTCAGGCCTAGTTTATTTTCTAGTAAAACATGCATAACAAAATACCATTGCATGATAAAGGGAAATGAAGTACAGGAGTTCACTATAAGAAAAACCAATATGAAAAATTAATTAGGAAATTATTATATTTCATTTACGAAATATTCAGAGTACTTTTTAAAAAATGTACTGTGTAACTCACCATGCAGTTTTTCAGAACTCCTGCTCATTCATTCATTCATTCATTCAACTGATTTATACATCTCCCTATTATGTCCCTATTTTCCAGACATCATTCAGGGAAAGAGATATAAAAATTAATGGCATACAATCTCCAACCACAAAGAGATAAATGGAACAAATATATAAACAGGTGATCTCACAATGAAATAAGCACTAATAAAAATATGTTGAAAATGCTAAATTTATTTTAAGATATAATGAAGTATACAAATGTGTTAGTGTGCTATTTTACTTTTTAAAAAGTGCTACAGTATATTTAAAAACGTGTCATTTCAGGTAGTAAATTGTTGCTTCACTATCGTACTGAAGGGAGAATCTGGCATGGGGTAATGAACATGAGTTTTTAAGGACTTAATTCAAATAGTCCCTAAATGAACTTTAAGTTTAATTCCTCTGAGTCTTGGGTTTTGTGTTTTTTAAATAGGCATAATTTTACTTACTTAACAAGTTTTTTTTCTTGGAATCTTAAAACAAAGGAAGAAAATAAAAAACTCTGTATACCTTAAGAATCTACATACTTTTTATCATTACTTTAATTGTATCGGTCTCCTAAGATTCCAAAAGAATTAATACAGTTTTCAAATTATTGGATGTATCATATATAGAGAATCTGAAAACATATATCAAATCAATAATATTTTTTTTCTTTTTGAAAAACTGTGTGGCTTGTATGAATCTCATAATACTAATTTAATAGGAATGCATGTGAAGCACTTGCTATTGCCAGTATGGTTTCTACTTCTGCAGTGCTTCCACTATATCTACTATTACTACCACAACCAACCATTATTACAAATAGAAGTTTACATATTTCCAGATGCTCTATTTTCATTTGCTGACTATCAGCTCTACAAAAAACTACCAGAAAATTTTGTTACAAAAAGGTTAAGTTCATTACACTTATTGCAGTAAAATAGAATATCACCTTGACATTGTCTTAGTAGTGTCTCAAAAGGGGAAAATCAGGAGAAGATATTTATACTGTTTTTAGCTATGGGATATGTGATTTTTAAGGCAATTCTTCAAAGCCTTGAAACTCGTTGGAACTGGACAGAAATTATGATATAAAAGCTTTAGATTGATGGGCACAGTAGAGGGAGGATCTTGAGTAAGTCTTGAAGAGCAGCCATTAGTCTTGATAAACAAGCTATTTTGCTTCCTTTAATCTTATCTACAAGAACAAGTTTTTCTTGGAACAGGCAGTTAAGTTAGTTCTGCTTGTTTTCAGTAAATTTTAGCATAGGACCAGGGAAGTATGTTGGTTTAATATTCATAGCCATGAGCTTGAGGGAACATTCCAGAATTTGACTACCAATTTGGATTTTTGAGAACTAAAAGATGAGAAAAAAATTATAGGGAAAGTAAATGTAAATCACAATCAAAATGTTGCTAGCAACCCTCCCCCCAGTCAAATTTATATATGCACACATACATAATGTGATCATATCTAGCAAAGTTATACATACTTTAAAGATATGAATACTCCATATTTATAATAGAAGTTAATGGCTTGAAAAGACTTTATAATGAGATATACTGGATATTTTTCCATATCATAAATTTGATTCCAAAGGAAATATGTTATTTGTTCCAAAATTTGAAAGATGAAGTCACAGAAGAGATGCCTGGATTAGAGGTGAGGTTTCATAAGACATTTGTAAGCTAGTATCTTTGTTTCACTAGTGTCTTTTGAGTTATGACTTAGGAAGACCAAGTTTGGATATTACTTTCTACTTACTGCTTATCCATATGTAGCAGAGAAGCGATCAAAAATGAAAAAAAAATCTTTGAGTTATAAGTAACAATATTTCTTTGTAAATACTACATGCAATTTCTCTACCCCTGTCATTTTTTTTTTCCTTGTAACTCATTGCTGTTTATTTTTACCTGTTGCAGTACTTCTTTTTTATTGGGGTATGGCTGACATACAAAAAAGTTGTTCATGTATAGTATATATACATCTTGATGAGTTTGAAGATAATATACACCTCTGAGACTGTCACCATAAATAATGCTATAAATATAACCGTCCTTTTAAATAATTACTTTTGAGAATACATATCGCTACTTTCAGACATATGTCAGCAATGAAACTGGTTTGAAAGTTGTATTTTGTTTAGAAGTTTCAAAATGTCACAGGAGGGAAGAGATATGGGGATATAGGTATATGTATAGCTGATTCACTTTGTTATAAAGCAGAAACTAACACACCATTGTAAAGCAATTATACTCCAATAAAGATGTTAAAGGAAAAGAAATGTCATTCTAAAGACTTGGGGCTTGGGTTTTTAAGTCTGGTTTTAACTCCTGGATCTGGCATTTGCCACTTGTGTGACTGGAAAATTTAATTTAATTAACCTACTGAAGTCTATTTTCTCTATCCTAAATTGGAAATAATGACACCTCTTATGGGACTAGTGTGGGGATTAAATGAAGAAATGATAGGCAAATGCTTAACATATAGTAAGAATTATGGGTTGAATTATGTCCCCACAAAAATTCACATGTTGAAGTTCTAATCCCCAATACCTCAAAAGTCACTTTATTTGGCAACATGGTCATTGCAGATGTAACAGTTAAGATGAGGTCATCAAGGTGGACCATAATCCAATATGACTGCTCTCCTTATAAAATGGGGGAAAACTGTGCATAGAGACTTGTATCCAGGGAAAACATCACATGAAAATGAAGGCAAGTGAAGATCGGAGTGATGCTTCTTATAAGCCAAGAAATGCCAAAGTTTGCCAACAAACCACCCGAAGCCAGTCAAGAGACTTGGAACAGATTTTCTCTCACAGCCCTCAGAAGGAACCAGCTCTGCTGACACCTTGATCTTGCACTTCCAGCCTCCTGTGAGGCAATAAATTTCTGTTGTTTAAGCCACGCAGTTGGTGGTACTTTGTTAGAATAACTATAGAGTGAAGGATCAGCAAATCTTTACCTCTTGTAGTTGTTTTACTGTTGCTCACAGATGATTCAGACCTTTGAGTTCCATAAAATACCATATAAAATCGTTTAAATATTCTTTCATAAAATCACCAAGATAAGTAATTTATTATTAATGAACAATAAAATTTCTAGTTGCTTTATGTTTCAACATTCTTATATTATTATGTCATTTATGTTTTATTCCTAGATAGGAAAAGGTGTCCCCAGCATCAAATTTATGTAAAACAACAAACTTTATTATG
Source organism: Neophocaena asiaeorientalis asiaeorientalis (assembly GCF_003031525.2). Lineage (NCBI taxonomy): Eukaryota > Metazoa > Chordata > Mammalia > Artiodactyla > Phocoenidae > Neophocaena > Neophocaena asiaeorientalis. Next base: position 5,340,214 of record NW_020174712.1, on the reverse strand, counting down.
TTCTAATGGAAGCAAAATGATATTCTGTATTTTAACAACTCATTTATTTAAATGTGTATTTATAACCAAAGTTAATTGAATTATTTTATAAATATCTTCCAAAACATAGATTTACATATAAGCATTTTTCAAGTGATTGCTGAATAATTTCAAGACATATTCTTTTCTTTTTTGCTACACACTATTTTTGGAAAAGTGTAATCTAAAAAAAAATGTGCAGTTTATTTGTTTTGCTAAGGCTATGAAAAGAAACTCACATTCAAATGGCAATACTGTGAAAACTGGAGGTCTTGGGGCTAAAGAAAGGTCCCAAAAAACATTTAGAAAAATTCAAGTATTTATTGGTTATGCCAGCTGGGAAGGTTTCTTAATTGAATGGTGTTTGGAAAGCAGCAGGAATGTACTGTCAAATGTATAAAAGTCAGCATCCCTCCAAGAAAGAAGACAGGGAAGGGATTGGTATTTTATTACATATTTTCCTATGAGGTATTTTATAGTAGATGTAACATAGCATTTATTATGACCTGAAAGCAGGGTAAATTGATAATTTTCTGGAGGATTCATCAGTGGAAATTACTTCTAAGAGAGAAATTAAGATAGCATCAAAGCATTTTCTGTCATTATTACTACCTACTAGCATGGAGAGAAACACATAGCCCAATTCCCTCAGGAATTGCTAGCTTAACACCTAGCAAGAAATCCACTTTGCCATCATTTGAGTAAATTATATAATGAGAACAGGCATTTGTCAGGATTTTCATTTCTTACAGTAATGAAAAGTAGCAGTAAGATAAGAAGCCCTCTGTGATATTTTGATTTATAATAAATGTGTTTGGTCTTCATCCCCATTTCTGGCACAGAGATCCCAAAATCTTTGGAATTTCTTAAGTGATGAGAGACATAATGATGTTTTTTGTTACTTTAATAAGGTGACTTTTGGAAAGCCCCTAGACTACCTAAGGATGGGGGCTGGTAGCCAGGAGAACCAACCAGGTGATTAGAGGGTTGGAATTTTCAGTCTCAATCCCACCCCCAATCTCTAGTTATGGAGAGGGGCTGGAAGTTGAATGGATTGCCAATGGCCAGTGATTTAATTGTTCATGACTATGTAATGAAGCCTCCATAAAAACCCAAAAGGAGAGGGTTCAGAGAGCTTCCAGGTCGGTGAATGCATGGCAGTTCTGGGAGAGTGGCACATCCAGAGAACATGGAACCTCTGCATCCTGATGATGGTGTCTGAGAATTGCTTATGGTGTGAGGAAGACTGCCTCTCCGCCCCACTCACACCCATTGGGATTGGGTCCAGGAACCTTAAAATACCCTCTTTCCTTTGAAAAATAAATATGAGGACAACAGTGACCCAATAATCATTCACTAATTCATTTAACAAATATGTACTGAGACCTGCTAGATGAAAGGCAAGTAACTAGACACAGAGTACGCAGTTATGAATAAAGAAAATAGTCTGTTTCCATAAGATGCATCTACTATGGGAGACAAGTAATAAAAAAATTATGTAATCTACACATTCTGAAATTCTATGAAGGAAACAAAGTAGGTGTGTTAATAGTGAATATTGAGGGCCTGAAAGAAGGGAAAGTCATCTTGATTCTCAGTCAGAACTCTCAAAGGAAGAGTAATGTTGAGACTGGGACCTGATCGGCGAAGCGAGCAAGGCTTGCACCCAGCAGGTGAAGCGCATTCTAAATCCCTAATGAACATGTGCAGAAGTCCTAGGTAGGAAAGACCTTGCTATATATTCTGGGGAGAGGGCAATAGGTTAAGCCCAAAGATATAATAAAGAACAAAGCACAGAACGTGGCATTATAGGTCATAATAGGAAGCCCTGATTTTAACTTTAAAAAATATTGAAATGGGATTGAAAGTTTTACAGCAGGAAGATTTTTAAGCCTATTATTTGCTTTTATGATTTAGATCCTGAGTGGAGATTACTCTAAAAGAAGACGAGATTCAGTGGGAAACCGGTGAGTAAACCACCACAGAGGTGGAGGACAGATGATAATTATTTGAACCAGGCTGCTAAGGTTCCTAACTTTTTTTGAATTATAACCTGTTCAGATGTCACCCATTCCGTCTATAAATGAGAAAGGTTATCTCTACTTCTAAAAATGTGTTTCGGGCATATTTCTTGTTTTATTATTATTATTATGGAAAGTCTGTCTGAAATATGTTTACCTTGGGTAGATTAGTATTCTGTTACTCTTTCAAACTAGAAAATAGAGGGAATTGCATAAATTTAACGTGTTATTGGAGGTGGAATAAACAGAAAGTGATTTAGAACTGGTTCGGGGAGATGAGCATGCCCCCAAAGAGTAGTTACTTGATTGAGCAACTCAGAGGTTGGTGGTAACCTTTCCACGGATGGGAAAAATCAGGGAGAAACATGAGCCAATAGGAATACGTTTTCACCTTACTAGTGTTTGTCTGTTGCCTTTAATATACGTTTAAAATGCAAGGGTGTTTCAGGTGGAATCTGAGTTCTGGTAGTCTTTCTGATAATTGAAGAATTTAAACCATTCCATTTGTTAGGCAGCCACTGTGCTTAAAGCATATACCTACAGTTTTCATCGCTTCTCATTGTCACTCCAGTTTCTCACAGTTAAAAAAGTTAATTAATACAAAAGTGAAGGTGTGATGATTACCAACTTCAGTCCTGATAATTTACTTCTTGTTAAAATTGTTAGTTGTGTTTCTGCATCTCTCTGTTTTTTAGCTTTATTTAGATGCATTTGAAATGTGTAAGAATAGGTCTTTTAAGCAAATTTAGTTACAAAACAAATTAACAAAAATATGCTTTGTAGAGCTTTGGTTCTCTGAAATGAACTGCAAATAAAGGTTCTGTGATCAAGTACCTACTGTTTTTGATCACGTATAGAAAATTCATATATGTTTCTTGTATGACTTATAATACAGATTAAAAATTTGGAAAATTAAGTAAAGCAATTGAACTTGATCAAATCAAAATAAAACAAAACCACTACTAACAGCCCAAAGTCCTATTTTCCTTTGTTTAACCCGAGTAGTGCCAATCTGGCTGCTTATGACCACAGGGACTGTATGCCTTTAAATTGAACTCCAGTGTCTTTGACAATGTGTGTTTTCACCCATTATATGCATGTTTGTTTGTATTATCAACAATAAGTTTCCTTTTTTTGATCAGTTTACCAAGAGGTGATGTTTGCTTCTTGAAACAAAAAACCTGTGCTTGCAGCCTTTTTCACATTCTGGCACTCTTGGAAAATCACAGTTTTTTCGGCATTATGGGATATGTAAATGAAGCTGGTCACCTTTGTCTATGGCCTCACAATATTAGGCACCCAAAGGGCTAAGGTATTCCAAATCTCACTCTGATTTAATCCATGGCATACAGATGTGTGAGAAGCTCTGCCCTGATATGTTGTTTCCTAGACTTACAATACATCAACAACAAATCCTTTTTAAAATTCTTTAAATACATATAAATACAACATGGAACTAATATTCCAAGTAAGAACATTGGCAAATACTGGTGTAAGAATCCCAGGAAATAGCACCATGTATCTGACACGGTAGCTTCTCTCAAAGAACATATGATCGTGGATGTCCTCTTTAACTTTGCTGGGATTCAAACAGACTTTGAGCATTATCTAGAAGGGATTTTTACAAATGTTGTGCAAAATACATTTAAAATTCATGATGACTAATACAGTGTCCCACTTGGTTGAAAATACAGGGAAATATAGATAGTGTTTTATGGTTTGTGTTCTCACATTGATTTCCTGGTGGTCTGGCTTTTAAACCTGTTGCCTTCAACCAATGTTTAGAATATCTTTGCTTTTTTGTTTCTACTTTTTTAAAAAATCTAGTTTATCAGCCACAAAATTGTTCCTGTGATTCCTTATAGATGGTTTAGGTGAAAAGGGAAATTGTGTTGATTATTACTTGGCAAATGCCTTCCTTTCTCCTTATTTCATTAATCAGGAGTTGTGAGGGTGCTGGTGAGTTCATGGTAAAGACATTTGCGCGTTATCAAATATTTACCAAGAGCCGACTTGATTTCAAAGTGGCACAGGATTTTTTTGGGATTCTGGCTCTCGCATTTACTGCAAGTGTGGTAAATAAGGGTATCCAACTTAGAATTATTGTGACAATTGCATGGAGTAATGTGTGTTGGGGGACTTATTTAGCACAGAGTTTTGCTATTTTTAATCATTCAATAAATCATAACATAGAAAAATTAAAAGCTACTTTCGATGTTACAGTATTACAAAGATTAAAAATCACAATGCTTTTGGTGACAAGGTAGAAAATAAAGGATAGGAAAAGAGTCTGAAAGAGTCTTGTCCAAGAGATGATCAAGTTCTAACTAGAAAAATGTTTGTGAAACTGGGCAGTAGAATTACCAGATGGTGTGAATGTCTGGAGGATATGAGTTTAAGAAATGGGATACAAAACAGGGGATCCCAGAGTCTGTCTGTATTACTTTGTGCTGTAATGGTGCTGCCCCTTCTGTGTTGGGTTGAAAACACAAGCTTTAACAAAGTTATACTTTCAGTGAAACTGCAGGTAAGTTTTCATGGCAGCATCTGTAAAGACTTCATTCCTCACCTTTTCCTCTGAAGACCCAAGGTGAGTACAGTCGTCTTTGACTATCTGTCATTTATTGGCCTTTATGAAATTCCATGTTCTATAACCTATAGCATCTTTTAGGTACCTGTTTTTTGTTTGCTTGTTTTGTTCATGTTTACATATTAACCTGCTTGTAACAACTGATAATATTAAGTGATCATATGAAGCTTGTGATTATGGTCAGTGTTTGGAGGATTAGAAAAATAATCTGTGATTTTATTAGGGGAGAAGAGAAAGCAAGTAAAGAGAAGAGAGGCATTTATTGACTGTCCTATAAACTTGAAACAACTGTCTACTCTTCATGTAGAACAACTAAATCATACAATTTTTCACATACATAATTCCATTTCTCTGTCACAGGGCCCAGTGGCAAGGCCAGGTAGAAAAATCACAGGATTGGAGATAAAAACATGACCACTAATCACTGGTTTTTGCACACAATTAGCACGCAGCACGGGTTAGTCAAAATGGAGAAAATAGGAAAGGGGGTAACAAACCGCTCCAAGGAGAAGACCTGGAAGGAGGCATCTCAGTATGTCCTGTGGTCTCTGGTCCAGCAAGGGACAAGAGAAGCATGAATGGGAGGTCACCCTCTGCTCCTACGGGGCCTTGGGCAGGGTCTATCTGAACCAGCTCTCAGCAGATGGAGTTGGCCACTCAGCAAAGAGCCTTTAAGTCGCTTGGCTCTGTGGTCTCTTTTTAAGGAGTCTGTCAGTAGAGTGTAATGGTTATGCCTCAGGGGGTCTTGTCTATCAGTTTCTCCTTCTGTTCCAGTGACACACGTTGCAAAACAAATTTCTTATCTAAAGTAACGCTCTTAGTTTATCACTGTAAGACACTCGCAGTCCTACAGCTCATGTATAAATCTGTATTTAGTGCTGGTTCTCTTTTGGCTATGACATGAGTTAGATTAAATAAAATGTCTTAGCCTTGCTTTCTTCTTTAGGATAGATCAGTATATTGCAGTATATACTGATTTCTGAAGATGCTCCTCAGAAAAGTGTTCTAGGATCACATGTGAGTGCAAAATGCTACACGAAATACTGTGGTCTTAGAGATTCACGATGCACATGGCGTTTTAAAGGCTCTGCGAGGATAGTCAAAAGTGGAAAAGAAGAAAGAAAAAAGCTTAGCTTTGTTCAACTTGGTTTTTTCAAACCTGTTTAATGATGTACCATCTTCTTTATCTACTATCTCAGAAATACTGAGATAGAAGACCATTGAAAATACCTTTCAGGTAAATGTTCATGGTAGTTTTTCCAAGTCCTCAACAGAAACAAGGCATGCTTTGGTGAAGACTCTTGATTGTGAGAAACGTGAATCTAGCCCAATGAGATTAAATAGAAAAGAAAATTCAGTAGATTACACAAATTTGGGATGAAAATAAAGAGGAGGGATGCAGCAGAACCTTAGGAATAAAATAAACCCAGGCAATTGAATAAGATTCTATCTTCACCTTATATCTCTCATTTCTTCTGCATGTCTAGGCCTGGCATTATCTTCTTTCTTAGTCTACATGGTTGAAAGCTTGGTTATAACAAATTCCAAGTTTACATGTTCCTGTTCAGTCTCCTGGAGAAACCCTCCATAAAATTTTTCTTGGCTTCAATATAGTATTTTTGTGGAAAGCTGATTTGCCCAGCTTGAGTCAAGGACCCATACTTGGGCATATTGCCTGTTACCAGATAAATAAGGTCCCGTTGTAAAACCATGATGCCTCCCATTGTAGCATGTAAATGGAGCAAGGAAAAGCAAGGTGATTCCTCCAGATATGGGGGAGTGAACTGGGCACAGAAAACAATAGCTATAAGTATGTGGTCAGTACAAGATTTTATGAACTGAATAGCCACATTTTAGGAATTGGAAAAAAACTGCGAAGCCAACCCTGATTCAAATTCAAATTTGGGGCCAAGGGTTTTTATAATTACAGTAACGTTTGAATATGTAGTCTGGAAACATTTACTGTTAACAAGAGAAATAATGTCTGGTCCAGTGTTGTAGTATATCTTCCCCGATTGACCTGAATCTATAGTGTATATAATAGAATATTTGAGAAGTACTTAACTCTAAAGATAATTATCTCCTCATGTCCTTACTTAAGTCTTTGGAACTATTGCTCTAAAATTTTCCAGGCAATAGGCAAAAACTAATGAGTCTTCTGTGAGTCTTTCGGGGACCAGTCAACCATTGTTGACTATCAGCAGCTTAGCCATCACTGAGAAAAGCAAGATTCAACTTAGCTCCTTCTTGAGGGCAAGAATTCAAAATGTTAGGCCGGTGTATGTACTGAAGTTAATTTTGTATCAGGAATACATTTTTTCCACATCCATATTATTTGTACTTCTTTTAGGAAGGGAAAATTTTTCTCTAAAGCTCAACTTGATGCAATTAATTTCATTAGGTCCACTTAATTAATTTTAGATAATTGATAATTTGTCACATTACTGAAATAGCTGAAGTTGTCACATTCCATACATATTATGCTTCTGGGAAAGAAATAAGAACCATTCTAGAATATTCAACAATGTCAATTCTCAGCTCTCAGGTTTCCTGCAAATCCAATGGTTTAGTGTAACATCAATGTACTGTGAATATATGGGTTTTCCTAGAAGCACTATCAAGTGCTATCAAGCACATGATTCATAGAGATTATCGAGGATTGTTTATTTCCTAGCTTCTATATGTCTTCTTAACCAATACTTGAAGCATCTGTCCCCTTTCACAAAAGCTTTATCCCACCTTGCATGCCTGAAATTAACATGGCAATTTACAAGGCTCTAGATCAGGTGATTCAGGACTAAGTAAAACTATTGACAATCTGGTTCTGATTTTAGTCCAAATGGGAGAAGCTGGATTTTGATCCTGAAATAAAAACTCCATTTCAAATTATACTTTTCATAATCACCATAGTAATAATAACACTGATGTGTTCTTTTTTTTAAATGAAGGTTTTTATTCAGTACCCTTGCCAGAAGACCATTCACAAAGGGTCTACTAAGAATCAAGTAAACATAGTTTCAAATCTTTGCTATTAGCTTAAAATAATTCTGACTGATGTGTTATTCTTGTTTGCTAGGTTCCATGTGTGTTTGTGCATATATTCTCTTTCTTTCTCTTTCTGTGTATGTAGGTATGTATGTATTTATTCATCATAATAAACCAGTGAGGTATATATCGTTATTTGTACTTTAACATCAAAATACTGAATTATAATAAAGTCAAATAACTTAGACAAGGTGATATGGATGTAAGTGACAGACTCAGGACTTGAAATTGACACTGACACCAAATTCCATATCAGGAAATTGAAAGAGGTAATACACATAAACAATTTTCAATAATATTAATTGTTTTTGTTATTTTTACTTTGCATGCAGTCTTCCCCTCCGGGTATTCTGTGCTTCATTTCTGACCTAAACGATTCCTAGAAATCTCTCTTAGACATCTCTGACGATTCCTAGAAATCTCTCATACTCTTGTGAGATTTGTTTCTGCCTTGCATTTGCTGGCTGACCTTATTCTAACTACGGCTTTGTCTCAGACCACCATCACAGTTTCTGGGGCCAACTACCTAAGTACATTCTAACAGGTTATTGTGGAAGGTGCAGACCCATGAATTGATTTCAGGCTTCTTCCTATCTCAGTTTACTCATAAAAACATCACCATTTATTCCTGCTTGCATTTCCATGAGACTAAATATCTATTTTCTTTCTTGTCATATTCCCTGGATACCTTCTCTGGCGCCCACTCAATGATTCTGTCCCTAGGAGTTAGAGCAAACTTTAAATATCATCTAAGCTCTGACATAGAGTAAAAGGGTGTGTTATTAACTAATAATTATGCTGGACTACAGATATATATTGACTATGTCCTGAGAAAAAGAGGTTGCATGGTTACTCTACTTTTGTGGACTTTAACCCTACAGACTATCGCTACATATTGATATAAGTCCTATCTCCTGAATCTTTGACTAGAATTTCTGTTGTTAACAAATCATTTAAAATTTTATAACACTAATTATAAAAACTGCATTTATTGACCTATATAAGACATATAAATCATTATGCTAATCCTGTATATGGAACTGATTTATCCTTGTGTAAAATACTGGTAAGTACTATACTGTAATTGTGACCAATTTTTTATATATGAAAGAGTATTGCTTAGAGGTTACTTCTTTTGTGCCAAGCTTATTCCAATGGTTTGTGGCATCTATATTTTAACAGATTTTGACAAAATTGAGAATATTTTAGTTGTTGATTATCCTTCATCTAATGAGATTAATAAGATGGTTCCTGTCTTAGAAGACAGTTGTACAATTTGCTTGTGTAGATAAGAGAGTAGTCAAGGGTCCCCAGGTGTATGGTAAAATTCAAGTGACAGACATTGTAGCAAGAAAAGATAATTCAATAGACAATTTTATCAAGGATACAAAGAATGGTATGGACCATATTACCAGAGCCAGAAAAAAAATTATGCTGGCTGCACCACACGTGAAAGTCCATAGGGCATACTTGGAACTGACGGAAGAAGAAACAGGGATTGCAAAGACAAAAATAAAACAAAAACAAAAAACACAAACAAACAGGGACTCCCCTGGTGGTCCAGTGGTTAAGTCTCCATGCTTCTGATGCAGGGGTTCTGAGTTTGATCTCTGGTTGAGGAATTAGGATCCCACATGCCACATGGCCCTGCCAGTAAATAAATAAGTAAATAAACAGTAACATTCCACAACTAAAACAAATAAATGAAAACAACAACAACAACAAAAAAAAAAACCTGCCTCAGTTGAGGAGTATAAAAATATTACCCTTCAGACAATACTACAAAGCTACAGTAATCAAGACAGTATGGTACTGGCACAAAAATAGAAATTTAGATCAATGGAATAGGATAGAAAGCCCAGAGATAAACCCACGCACATATGGTCACCTTGTTTTTTTATAAAGGAGGCAAGAATGTACATGGAGAAAAGACAGCCTCTTCAATAAGTGGTGCTGGGAAAACTGGACAGCTACATGTAAAAGAATGAAATTAGAACACTCCCTAACACCATACACAAAAATAAACTCAAAATGGATTAGAGGAGGGGATTTGGTTCAAGATGGCGGAGTACAAGGATATGCTCTCACTCCCTCTTGTGAGAGCACTGAAATCACAACTAACTGCTGAACAATCATGCACAGGAAGACACTGGAACTCAGCAGAAAAGATACCCCACATCCACAGACAAAGGAGAAGCCACAATGAGACGGTAGGAGGGACACAATCACAATAAAATCAAATCCCATAACTGCTGGTTGGGTGACTCACAAACTGGAGAACACTTATACCACAGAAGTCCACCCACTGGCGTGAAGGTTCTGAGCTCCACATCAGACTTCCCAACCTGGGGGGTCTGGCAACAGGAGGAGGAATTCCTAGAGAATCAGACTTTGAAGGCTAGCGGGATTTGATTGCAGGACTTCAACAGGACTGGGGGAAACAGAGCCTCCACTCTTGGAGAGCACACACAAACTAGTGAGTGCATCAGGACCCAGGGGAAGGAGCAGTGACCCCATAGGAGACAGAACCAGACCTACCTGCTAACGTTGGAGGGTCTCCTGCACAGGTGGGGGATGGCTGTGGCTCACCTGGAGGACAGGGACACTGGCAGCAGAAGTTCTGGGAGGTACTCCTTGGTGTGAGCCCTCCCAGATTCTGTCATTAGCCCCACCAAAGAGCCCAGGTAGGCTTCAGTGTTGGGTTGCCTCAGGCCAAACAACCAATGGAGAGGGAACCCAGCCTCACCCATCAACAGTCAAGCAGATTAAAGTTTTACTGAGCTCTGACCACCAGAGCAACAGACAGCTCTACCCAACACCAGTCCCTCCCATCAGGAAACTTGCACAAGCCTCTTTGATAGCCTCATCCACCAGAGGCAAGACAGCAGAAGCAAGAAGAACTACAGTCCTGCAGCCTGTGGAACCAAAACCACATTCACAGAGAGATAGACATGATGAAAAGGCAGAGGGCTATGTACCAGATGAAGGAACAAGATAAAGCCCCAGAAAAACAACTAAATGAAGTGGAGATAGACAACCTTCCAGAAAAAAAATTCAGAATAATGATAGTGAAGATGATCCAGGACCTCAGAAAAAGAATGGAGGCAAAGATGGAGAAGATGCAAGAAATGTTTAACAAAGACCTAGAAGAATTAAAAAACAAAGAAACAGAGATGAACAATACAATAACTGAAATGAAAAATACGGTAGAAGGAATCAATAGCAGAATAACTGACGCAGAAGAACAGATAAGTTACCTGGAAGACAGAATGGTGGAATTCATTGCTGCAGAACAGAATAAAGAAAAAAGAATGAAAAGAAATGAAGACAGCCTAAGAGACCTCTGGGACAACATTAAATGCAACAACATTCGCATTATAGGGGTCCCAGAAGGAGAAGAGAGAGAGAAAGGACCTGAGAAAATATTTGAAGAGATTATAGTTGAAAACTTCCCTAACATGGGAAAGGAAATAGCCACCCAAGTCCTGGAAGCCCTGAGAGTCCCATACAGGATAAACCCAAGAAGAAACATGCTGAGACACATAGTAATCAAATTGGCAGAAATTAAAGACAAGGAAAAATTATTGAAAGCAGCAAGGGAAAAACGACAAATAACATACAAGGGAATTCCCATAAGGTCAACAGATGATTTCTCAGCAAAAACTCTACACGCCAGAAGGGAGTGGCATGACATATTTAAAGGGATGAAAGGGAAGAACCTACAACGAAGATTACGTGGCAAGGACCTCATTCAGATTCGATGGAGAAATCAAAAGCTTTACAGACAAGCAAATGCTAAGAGAATTCAGCATCACCAAAGCAGGTCTACAACAAATGCTAAAGGAAGTTCTCTAAGTGGGAAACATAAGAGAACAAAGAGACCTACAAAAACAACCCATAACAATTAAGAATATGGTAATAGGAACATACATATTGATAATTACTTTAAACATGAATGATTAAATGCTCCAACCAAAAGACATAGACTGGCTGAATGGATACAAAAACAAGACCCATATATGTGCTTCTACAAGAGACCCACTTCAGACCTACAGACACATACAGACTGAAAGTGAGGGGATGGAAAAAAAATATTCCATGCAGGGGCTTCCCTGGTGGCGCAGTGGTTGAGAGTCTGCCTGCCAATGCAGGGGACATGGGTTTGAGCCCTGGTCTGGGAAGATCCCACATGCCACGGAGCATGAAGATAAATAAAACCAGTGCCCAATTTTTAAAAAAAAAAAAAAAAAAGATATTCCATGCAAATGGAAATCAAAAGAAAGCTGGAGTACAATACTCATATCAGATATAATAGACTTTAACATAAGAATGCTACGAGAGACAAGGAAGGACAATACATAATAATCAAGGGACCAATCCAAGAAGAAGATGTAACAATTATAAATATATATATGCACCCAACATAGGAGCACCTCAATACATAAGGCAACTGCTAACAGCTATCAAAGAGGAAATCAACAGCAACACAGAAATAGTGGGGGACTTTAACACCTCACTTACATCAATGGACAGATCATCCAGACAGAAAATTAAGAAGGAAACACAAGCTTTAAATGATACAATAGACCAGACAGATTTAATTGATATTTATAGGACATTCCATCCAAAAACAGCAGATTACACTTCTCAAGTGTGCACAGAACATTCTCCAGGATAGATCACATCGTGGGTCACAAATCAAGCCTCAGTCAACTTAAGAAAATTGAAATCATATCAAGCATCTTTTCTGACCACAACGCTATGAGATTAGAAATCAATTATAGGGGAAAAAAAACGTGAAAACCACAAACACATGGAGGCTAAACAATACATTACTAAATAACCAAGAAATTACCAAAGAAATCAAAGAGGAAATCAAAAAAATATGTAGAGACAAATGACAATGAAAACATGACGATCTAAAACCTATGGGATGCAGCAAAAGCAGTTCTAAGAGGGAAGTTTATAGCAATACAATCCTACCTCAAGAAACAACAAACATCTCAAATAACAAATCTAACCTTACACCTAAAGGAACTAGAGAAAGAAGAGCAAACAAAACCCAAAGTTGGTAGAAGGAAAGAAATCATAAAGATCAGAGCAGAAATAAATGAAATAGAAGCAAAGAAGACAGTAACAAAGATCAATAAAACTAAAAGCTGGTTCTTTGAGAAGATAAATAAAATTGATAAACCATTAGCCACTTACCAAGGAAAAAAGGGAGAGGACTCAAATCAATAAAATTAGAAATGAAAAAGCAGAAGTTACAACAGACACCACAGAAATACAAAGCATCCTAAGAGACTAGTACAAGCAACTTTAAGCCAATGAAACAGACAACCTGGAAGAAATGGACAAATTCTTAGAAAGATATGACCTTTCAAGACTGAATCAGGAAGAAATAGAAAATATGAACAGACCAATCACTAGTAATGAAATTGAAACTGTGATTAAAAATCTTCCAACAAACAAAAGTCCAGGACCAGATGGCTTCACAGGTGAAGTCTATCAAACATTGAGAGAAGAGCTAACACCCATCCTTCTCAAACTCTTCCAAAAAATTGCAGAGGAAGGAACACTCCCAAACTCATTCTGTGAGGCCACCATCACCCTGATACCAAAACTAGACAAAGATACTACAAAAAAAGAAAATTAAGACCAATATCACTGATGAATATAGATGCAAAAATCCTCAGCAAAATACTAGCAAACAGAATCCAACAACACATTAAAAGGATCATACACCATGATCAAGTGGGATTTATCCCAGGGATGCAAGGATTCTTCAAAATATGCAAATCAGTCAGTGTGTTACACCATATTAACAAACTGAAGAAGAAAAACCATATGATCATCTCAGATGCAGAAAAAGCTTTTGACAAAATGCAACACCCATTTATGATAAAAACTCTCCAGAAAGTGGGCATAGAGGGAACCTACCTCAACATAATAAAAGCCATATACCATAAAAACCACAGCATATGGTGAAAAACTGAAAGCACTTCCTCTAAGATCAGGAACAAGACAAGGATGTCCACTCTCACCACTGTTATTCAACATAGTTTTGGAAGTCCTAGCCACAGCAGAGTAGAAAAAAGAAATAAAAGGAATACAAATTGGAAAAGAAGTAAAACTGTCACTGTTTGCAGATGATATGATACTCTACCTAGAGAATCCATCACTTCACCAACAAACACATGAAAGAATTCTCAACATCACTAATCATTAGAGAAATGCAAATCAAAACTGTAATGAGGTATCACCTCACACTGGTCAGAATGGCCATCATCAAAAAATCTAGAAACAATAAATGCTGGAGAGGGTGTGGAGAAAAGGGAACCCTCTTGCACTGTTGGTGGGAATGGAAACTGATACAGCCACTATGGAGAACAGTATGGAGATTCCTTAAAAAACTAAAAATAGAACTACCATATGACCCAGCAATCCCACTACTGGGCATATACCCTGAGAAAACCATAATTCAAAGAGAGTCATGTACCACAATGTTCCTTGCAACTCTGTTTACAATAGCCAGGACATGGAAGCAGCCTAAGTGTCCATCGACAGATGAATGGATAAAGAAGATATGGTACATATATACAATGGAATATTACTCAGCCATAAAAAGGAACGAAATTGAGTTATTTGTAGTGAGGTGGATGGACCTAGTGTCTGTCATACAGAGTGAAGTAAGTCACAAAGAGAAAAACAAATACCGTATGCTAACACATATATATGGAATCTAAAAAAAAGAAAAAATTGGGTCTGAAGGACCTAGGGGCAGGACAGGAATAAAGACAACAGACATAGAGAATGGACTTGAGGACACTCAGAGAGGGAAGGGTAAGCTGGGACGAAGAGAGAGAGTGGCATGGAGGTATATATACACTACCAAAGGTAAAATAGATAGCTAGTGGGAAGCAGCCACATAGCACAGGGAGATCAGCTCGGTGCTTTGCGACCACCTAGAGGGGTGGGAAGGAGACGCAAGAGGGAGGGGATATGGGGATGTATGTATATGTATAGCTTTTTCACTTTGTTATAGAGCAGAAAGTAACACACCATTATAAAGCAATTATACTGCACTAAAGATATTACCCAGAGCAAGAGACTGTTCCTTGATGATCCTGCTAAATCAGACTTCTTGCTGCTCATCCCTAGGACTCATGGCCCAGAGCTCATTCCATGAAACATACCACATTGCTTACTTGTCTTGATTGCACAAAGCTTTCCATTTTCCCTGCTCATGGATTAGTGCCTACCAATATATGAAGTACAGATATTTACTCATAATTTCCTTTTCCTATTGAACATATATGTTAATTTTTAAACAGACTTACAAAAGAGAAATCATTTAAAATTCTCTGACGATTGTTTTGCCAATCAACATTTATGTAATTCATCTCAATGCCAGTTCATTATTCACATTTGATGAGTACCCTGACCATGTTATGAGAATGGGATTTACTTTTGCCATCACAATATATCCAGAGGGGTTTTCCACAGATAGTTTACATAACTAAATTTGTCTTCTACTTAAAACATACCATAGTAAAGTACATGCTTAAATCAGAACATCAATACCCCATGTTTCCATTTTCAAATTAGTATATGGTGATAAATTAAAACAAGTGAAAAATAAAGAGCTACAAATAACATATATTGTCTTTCAGGACTATTTTCAAATGGCAGGGAACACATAAATACCTCCATCTCTTTGAAAGACATTAGACTCAATTCAATACTATTTTTCAACAATTGTGTTTTTATCTATATATGTTGTTCAGCAACTTTTTATCCATATATGTCATTTTTCACTTGGGGAGTCCCTGTAAACATTGTTTAAGCATTAAGTTTAAACAGTAATTCATATTTTTGTAAGGAACTGTATGAATGTAGCAGCTTTATATAATTTATGAAGCAAGTTTTACTGGATAAATGCCAAGTAAGAAATAGAGAACGTTTCAATTATTACCCAGAGCAAACATGCTCACTGCAGAGCAGGGACTATGTCTTGACTTAGCATTAGACTTTATATAGACAGCATCAGGAATAAATGGCACTAAAATAAGTATTTGGATTCTGAAGAAAATGTTTGATACTTTCTTATGGCCACTTGAGACTAGACAATAGATATCAAAGTATCTAAAAACATTTCTCAGCACATCTTCCCCCAAAACCCAAAATGTCTTATGGTCCTCAGATACACTGGCTGACTCTATAGATGAGCAATGTCAAGGAATTTGCCCATAATTATACAATAACTAAATCCAGTTTTGCTTCTGCGCATGAAAAGTGTTGTTTCCAGTATCTTGTGTTAAGTCAGTAAATGTTATATGTTCTCTATAGGCAACTTACGCTGTTGGTTTGCCATTTGTAAAATATGTTAAAGTATTTTATTTCCAACAAGATCCGAAGTTCCTGGAGAGAAAACACTTCCTTCTACTCATTTCAGTATATCCCCCTAGTACCTGGCAGAACCTTGAAAAAAATAGAAGAATATAGATATTGATCATTTTATTCATCTACCTGACAAATATTCACGGAGCACTAACCATATACCTGAGCACTGTTTCAGGCATTGGGGATGCAACAGTGAATAGAAAATGCTCTTGTGGAATTTATGATTTATCAGTTCATTCATTTATTCAAAGATATTATTGAACACTGACTAGATAGCACATACTGTGCTCTCAGTAAAAATATAAAAGTGAAAATTTAGTCCATTTCTTACCTTAAGAGACTTTTAGTGCAGTTGGAGAAATAAATAAATAGATCATTATGCTTCAGTGCTTTGATAGAAATAAACACAAGTGACGGGCCCCTAGTTCACATTTGCATGGAGAGAGCAATAAAGAAATGCTTCTTGGAGGGTATGATACTTAAGCTGACATAGAAAGTACTAGATTGCTTTGCAGGTGGGGTGACATTGGAGAGGGCAGAGGTGGGAACTGGGAATGGTGAGCCCAAGCAGACCCAAGCGCATGTGCAAAGCAGAATACTGAGCCAGGGCATATCCCATGACCGGAAGTGAAAACAGTTCAATATTGCTGCATAATAGAAAAACAAAAGCCCAGTGCAAATAAGAGAAGCTTCAAAGGGCAAGCTAGACACCGATCACAAAGAGCTTTGTATACGTGTGGAACAGTGTGGTCTTTTTCTAGAAGTCATTTGGGAGCTATTATGATCAATGCAGACTAAACTTCAGTAAACTGTATTCTGAGGCTTAAATAAAATATCCTTTCTCAAATTCTATAAACATTTTTGAACAACTTTCGTGTTCAAGGCATTACACTACACTAGATTTGTAGAGAACATAAAAATAATGTAGTATTATAAATCGTGTCCTCAATAAATCTGCAGCTTATTAGAGGGCATGAGCTAAGTACATAAATGAGTACGTAAATCGAAGCCCCCAAGAGATAAGTTCTAAAGGACAGAAAGAAATCATATTATTTTGATGAAAAGACGAAGTTTCAGGGTTGCATCTGTATCAGGATTTGAAGGATGGGTTTTACTTCAACAAAGAGAATTAGAGTAGAGGAACAATCGTGAACAATGCAGCACTATGGAAAATTAGAATGTAAACAAAGTAAAGGTCTTGAATCAGCCAGAAGCCAGGTTTTGCCTTGAGTGTATAAAGTGTGTTGACGTGGTTAACTTTGCAGTTTGTCTATTTTTGTTGTCATTCAGATCTTAGGGCAAATGTCTGCTCGAGAGAGAGGCTCTCCCTGCTTATGTAGCTAAAATGAAACTTCTCATTTATCCTCCACCATGTCACCCTGTTTTATTTGTTTATTTTTTCTAATTTTTTATTATAGTCCTCTCTTGTTTATAATGTAAGTGGAATAAGAGTATTGTATTGTGTGTATTTCACTACTATAACCTGCACACGTGTAATAGGCCCTCAATACCTGTTTATTGAATGCATGAAATAAATGACCAAGTCAATAAGATCAGAAAATAGTTGGAGGCTATAACATAGAAAGCTTGCATACCAGGCAGAGATGTTCGCTAGAGCAGTGCCCATGGAGGGATCTTTGCTGAGGGAATGGCCTGACTGGAGTTCTGTTTCTGAACACCTGGAGGCCATGAAGAGGTTGGATTCAAGACTGAAAGATCAGAGGGAAAGGAAATATCCAGAAGCTACCATAAGAGCTCTGGCAAAAGAAATCAAGCACCAGAGCAAGGACTTAGCAGTAGAATTAGGAAGAAGGAGACATGGGGCAGCTAGAATGGCAATATTTGGTTGCCAGTGACTCAGTGTGCAAGAAGAAAGTTAAAGAGGACTCTCAACTTTCTGGAGTCAATAAGCAAGAAAACAGTGAGTCCAGGGATATTTTGAGTTTACAGTGCTGGCAAAACATTCAGATGATACCCACTTGGAAAATCAGCTGTTGAGTCCAGGAGAGAATTAGGGCTGCATATCCACATCTGACAACGTATTTATGTAGGTGTGTCCAGGCTTCCTACCCATAACCATCCTCCCAGTAGGAAAGCCTTTCAAGTGACAAAGGCGTCAGCAAAACTCAATGAGTTTATTGTACTCTTTACTGCCACCCCTGTATCTTTTTTTTTTTTTTTTTTTGCAACTGACAGAAGCATTTAAGCTACTTGAGCTCAAGATACACAGCCTGATATCACAGTCTATAGCTCCCTTCTCTAGCAGGTCAGTTTTTCCTGATGCACAGTCATGTTCAGCCTTGTACATCTCTGTACAGTTTCTCTCAGGTCTCTCCTTGGCAGAGGTATTTTAGTTCAGTTGTACGTACCTGAGACTTTAATATGATTTCTCCTTCTTGTTGGAGACAATCTGCTCCCATGACTGATATCTCTAAGTTTTGCATTCCTTTCTACACCGCTCCACTTCCTTTATCCAGAAATGTGTTGTGATTTACTCCCCTGTTTAAACCAGATAAATTGGATTTATATTATGAAAAAGAAGCCTTTGTGCAATTTTGAAGAAAAAGTTTGATGAGGGAAATGGGTGTATCTTAATGATATTGGTGGTCTGCAGTACCAGGAACTGAAAATCGATTGGGTGGAACTATCTTAATATAGCAGGTAGAGCTCAGTCTCATTGTTGAAGAAGAGTTAAAATAATATCTGCAGATTTTTAATGATTTAATTCTTTCATATGGATGATATTTCTGTGAGACTGAAGTGAAAAAAAATATCAAGGCAATGATCAAAAATGGATGTGTTTATAAATTAGGATATGGAAACAGAAAAGGAACCAGGACAGAGATAGAAGAACCAGAATAGAATAGTGTTGGTGAATAATGATAATGATGATGACTAATATTTGTTGTCCTTTTACCAGGGACCTGGTAGAGATCTAACCACTTTATTGATATTATCCTTTTAAGATTTAGTAATGTCCCATTATTTTACTGTCCGTTGGATAGTGGAGGATTTAATATTAGAGAAATTAAGGAACTTTTCAAGGTCACAGAGCTAGTGTGTAGATATGACTGCTGGTCAGTTGGACTTCAAATTTCCAAGCCATCAGTGAGTAGACTAAAGCAAAGGCAAAAAAAAAAAAAAAGAAAAGTTTTAAAAAAAAGAAAAAATACTGTTTTAAGAAAGAATGGCACAACAAATACACCATTGTAAAGCAATTATACGCCAGTAAAGATGTTAAAAAAGAAAAGAAAAGAAAGAATGGCAGGCAAGTGTCTTAAAGGCAGCAAATAATCAATGAAAATAACAAGGGAAAAGGCCACTAGGTTTGGTAATTAAAATGTCATTATTAATGTTTGAGAGAGCAATTTTTTTTTAGAAAGAAGGAATGGTAGAAATCAGATTGTATCCTATAAAAAGAAAATGATGTTTTCTGTAAATGGGAGATTTGGGGAAAGCTGAAAACAAAGTAATAGTGAACCAAGCATTCAATTCAAATTCTCATTTGATTTTTTAATTCCAAATTTTCATTCATACATGCAATATGCAAATAAATACACATTAATAAAGTTGTAGTTCATTTAAATTTTTCAGAATACTTTGTTCTAATCTTAATGTAAGAAAGAGAGAGAATGATTATCATGTACTAGCTAATTTAAACTGCATGCTAAGGGCCAGTGTTCTGTGTAGAGCAATGTTTAAAAATAATAACAAGGATTTCTTTAAAAATATAAGTTAATGCTGTGCAGAAGGTCCTCCATTTATCTTCATTTCTGAGGTCAGAAGCTAAATTCAGTTGTAATTCAAGATCTGGCAATAGAACGACCTTTAAGGTGAGCTGTTCCAGTCTCTCACATGTCCTTGTATGTTCTTAGTCTAAGTGTTAATATTTAAATAATAAGACTGTGTCTTTTTTGTTAAAACTTTGTTATAATTGTTATTTCTTTAAAAAAAATCTGTCTGTAGTTCATTTGGACATAGATAACTTTTAAATAGTAGTATCTGTTTTTGACTCTAGTTTCTATTTTTGTGACACATAGAGTAAGCTTAAATGTCATTGGACATATATTTACATAAAATTCAATCATTTCTTTTGGGAAATGTGAAAGATCAGTTGGGTCTTAAATTTGCAAAAGATGCTGGTTCCCCAAGACAACAGTAATGACAGATAAATTGGGTTTTCCACTGTGGAACTCCCCATGGTCTTGTGCTATAATACACAGAGTGGAAGGACTGCCTTGGAGGTTTTTGTTGCTAAAATGCCTATTTCTACATTTACTTACTTGTAGGAAAATCTGCCATGAATATAGAAATTTAAAAGAATATCCTAAACTGTAAGTTTATATTTTGAAGATTTTGCAATATATAAATGAATATAGAAAGAGAGAAGTGTTTTATCTGAGAATTATAGTCATTGAAAAATACAAAAATGTACAGTGGTTTGAATATGGATATGAACTTAGAATATTTCCGAGAAAATTCTCTTTTTGGTAACAAATAAGTTATTTTTTATCTTATGTGAAATCGCCAAGACTGTGTACCTTTAAAACTATCCAGGTGTCAATGCAATCAGAAGTAGAAGAATAAATAATGACTGTTTATTCCTTTGTTATTGATTGGCAGGTCTGGAGAAAGGCAATACAATTGATTTTAAATGTATATTGGCTTATATTACATTCTAATCAATTGTGCTGATACACAGCAAACTGAACTTTACATTTTATTCGGTTGTGGCTCAATGCCAAATTCTTGAAATTAATTAGTTCCTTGAATAGGGAGGAAGTGTGGATAATTGAAAGTATTATTTTAATGATTATTGTAGAATAATCAGTTTTTACATTCTACTTAGGCAAAAGATCTCATTAGGCTTCAAGAACATAGCCATGTTCAGTTTCTATTTATTGTCACCCATAGGTTGCTTAGCTTAATGCTACATGATCAGCCTCAAAATGAGGTGCTACTTTAATTTAAATTATTTTCGTTAAAAAAAGGAAAATGCATTCATAACAGTGGTATCATAATTGGATTCTCACCTGAGTGTAGTTTTAAAAAATTTTTGTTCTATTTACTTCTCGAAGCATTTAACTCTTTTGTGCTGTTCCGTCCTCTCCCTTTCTCCACAATGTATATTACTTTGCATTAATACAGTCTGGTCTACTAAAAGTGAATAGTTCCCTCTTTTTTTTTTTAGAAGATGTTGAGGGTAGGAGTTTATTAATTAATTAATTAATTTTTGCTGTGTTGGGTCTTCGTTTCTGTGCGAGGGCTTTCTCTAGTTGTGGCAAGCAGGGGCCACTTGTCATCGCTGTGCTCCGACCTCTCACTATCGCAGCCTCTCTTGTTGCGGGGCACAGGCTCCAGATTCGCAGGCTCAGTAGTTGTGGCTCACGGGCCCAGTTGCTCCACGGCATGTGGGATCCTCCCAGACCAGGGCTCGAACCCGTGTCCCCTGCATTAGCAGGCAGATTATCAACCACTGCGCCACCAGGGAAGCCCAATAGTTCCCTCTTTATACCAAATAACCACAGATTCACAATGTTTGTTGTTTAATAAGTTTATGCTGAAAAGTCATTTTATCATTAACATGCATCCAGTTCTGTATTTGATTTATGTTCCATAAAATGTTTTTAAGTCCAAATTTCTAGTAATGTTCTAGTAATTTTATAATGATATTTCAATGGTCTCAGATGAGTCTGAATCTTACCATTATCTCCTATAAGTACCGAAAGCTTATCTTTAACAGTCAGTCCAGCCATTGTGATCTCAGTTTGTACCCAAAGTATCAGACTTCATTCCATCTCTTCTGCCTCTTCTATATTTTAGGCATAATGTTGGTGTGCAGAGCAACTGTGTTTTTTCTTAAGTTTTTGCATGCTAAACAGACACATTCTTTAAAAACCCATGGGGTATTTACTAACTGTTCTCTCTGTGCTTTGGATACCCTGGTTCTGCTTAAATTACTTTCTTCTCAAAACTTCTGCTACGTAGTGTGATGGTTATAGATTTCCTTTCCAGCAGTGCTATTGTAGTTTATGTTTGTTGTGCCTTACCTAAAATTAATTTTGAAAGACTCATCCCATAAATGTTCTTTTCTAAATACTCTGGTCTTTATCACAGACATTGGAAAAGACAGGTAGTCAGGCCAAAGGGAATTGTCACTTGGATAAACAGGTGAGCTTTGGTCTAAAACATTTCTTTGTTTACAGACATTTGTGTTTTGTTCAGCATATAAAAATGGCATAACTATGAGCTCAGAATATACATCACATTTGAAAATTTGAAAGTAGTTATCAGCCCTTAATTATCAACTTCATCTGACACCCGTGTAATCGCCAAGGAAGCTTGGTATATAATATCTGAAGTTTCCTCTTACCTACTTCAGATCAAGTGACTGAGTGAAAGTAGGATTTTAATTCTGAATATCAGATCTATAAGCTTGAATGGAATTCTAGAGTACTTGAACAATGTTGACAGTTTACATGGCCTTATGACATTGCTAAATAGTCTGACTTTTTAAAAAAGGCAGAAGTTATCCCTTGGTGTTTCCAGAGTCTGGAAGTCCCTCTCAGACACTTCTTTGTGTGTGTTAAGAACATGACTTTAGGAGATTATCAATAAATATGTTCTTATATGAATAGAAGGAGAAATAAAAAATAAAGGCATAGTTTTTTATGAGGAAGTCAGTGGCAGAAGACCTGAAATATGAGCTATTACACAAACGAAAATTATAGTGGAGTAATAAAGGGTGGGAGGAGAGAAAAAGGAGCCTGGGCGTCAAGTCTGGGGTGAAGAGGAGGTGTAGTTGCAATAAAAAGGAGAAAGATCTTCCCAAAGGATGAACGGCGCCCAACACCGCATCCGTAATTATCCAAATCCCTGATCCAAAGCTTATAATTCTTCTCAACCCTGAAAGAATTCAATTCTTTCAAAATAGTTTCCTTTTAAGTAGAGGAAAACCTGTTTAGGAGGTTCTTTTCTCAGATCAGTGTATTTTCTCGACATCAGTGTGATTTTTGATAATGTACTGTCGATTATCTCATCATTTCTATTACTGTTTCTTCTAAGATATAATATTATAAATACTTGAATTAATGTAATGATTAAAAAATAAGCATAGGGCAAAGACTGAAATAATCTGGGGGAATTATAACATAAAGAATTAGTATTTGCAATACATGTTTTTAAATGTTCCAATGAAATTCAGTGCTCCACAGGCAAAATTACTATGTCATTTTTGTTCATATAAAATAATCTGAAACATGACAGACAAAGATATCCACTACAAGTGAATTGAATGAATTAGTCAAAAGTAAATTTCTCAAAATAAACTCCAATATCAAATGTCTGAAAGAAGTATTAGACCTAATTACCAACTTTTAGAGAATGCTGAGGACAGAGGAGCATGTTAACAAAGTACTACGTAGATAAACTCAGCCAATCCAGACAGAAATTACAAAACAAGAGTCAATGTCTTCAACCAACACATTGCAGAGGGGTGTGGAGAGAGATAGAGAGAAAGAGAAAGATGAAAAGAGACCTATAGATTAAAGAGATAAGACTATATCTCTTTAATGTGTGGACTGTAATTTGATTCTGATTTAAAGGGATAAATTGAACATTGTATATGTATGAAGGGATGTGTATAAAATATATTTATAAAATAATTATTAAATTTGAGTACTGATTATTAGAGAATAATTTTTAATGCTTTTTTAAAAAGTGTGAAAGCAATATTGTGTTTATGTTTTTTGTTTTTTTTTTTTTTTTTTTTTTTGCGGTACACGGGCCTCTCACTGTCGTGGCCTCTCCCGTTGCGGAGCACAGGCTCCGGACGCGCAGGCCCAGTGGCCATAGCCCACAGGCCCAGCCGCTCCGCGGCATGTGGGATCCTCCCGGACCGGGGCACGAACCCGCGTCCCCTGCATAGGCAGGCGGACTCCCAACCACTGCGCCACCAGGGAAGCCCTGTGTTTATGTTTTTTAAAAGTTATCTTTTTAGAGGTATGCAATGAAATATCTACTGAAGAAATAGTATAATGCCTGGGAGTAGAAAAAGTTAGGAGAATCAAATAAACCAGATTTTCCATGAACTGTAACTATTAAGGTTGAGTAAAAAGTAGATGGGAGTTCATTGTACTATTCTGCTTACTTTTCTAAGTGTTTGAAATTTTCCAAAATAAAAAAGTCAAATATATATGCTAGTTGTAGGGTATGAAACACTTAATATGTAAATGCAACCTATTTTTGAATCACCATTTTTCCATCGAAATCTCTTTACAAAAGAAGAAAGTGACTTGAGAATTCACAAATCCTATCCCTTCAACCTTTCTTCATTTTTGACGAATAATCTTTACTATAAGGTATTCATTGACCAAAGATATATATATATATATATATATATATATGACAGGGAGATGTATACACTGTAGTCTCTAACCATTAAAAATTACCTTGGAGAAAAAAAAATAAAAAATATAAAATGAACTTGAATTTCCACTCAGGAATATAGAGTATTTCATGACTGTGTCAACGGAATAATCCATTGTACAATCTTTGTAATATCAAATATGATCATTGTAAGAATCTTTAAAATATTTTTAAAAGAACATATTAATTACATCGAATGTTTTCTAACTTAATTTCTGGGTTCTCAATTTTGCACTTTCTGTTCTTTGTTTAAACTGCTGCGTGCCCAAATTCCCAGAACACTTGCAGTATAATGCTCATGAACTTCACAAGACCTCATTCTTGATGAAGCAGGATATAAAATAATAAAAATCATGTCCCATTTGTTTCTTTCTGTACTAAACCATGTTTCATTGTTCATTTTCCCAACCTTTCTAAAGCTTAGGTAGTTACAAACATTCCCGTATTTTATGTATGGAGAAACGAAACAGGGAGAAAAATGTTTCCAAGAAAATGAGTGTGCAGGTTTATATTCTCACCTGGGAACATCTTGAGGATCAATACAGGACTTTAAATGTATTTGAGAAATATGCTTCAAGTATAAAATGATAATAGCGATCTTCATACATGTAAAGAGGCTTCATTTATTTTGGCTGTTAGTCATGAGATATCCCTTTATGTATAATTATGTGTTTGGTTACCAGGTTGATTGTAGACAAAGATTAGTAGAAGATTGCAGGTTCTTATAAAGCATTAATAGAACTATTTTTGTATTATCTTTTCGGAATAACTCCTGGGTAATATTCTTAGAACTTTGATTAATCTTCTTATCAGAGTTTGGCATTTATAATTTTCAATGAAATGGCATACTCTTTAATCTATACATTAAATATAATCTTTCATGGACCATAACAGTTTGAAGGTACCATGAGAGAAGAATTAACTTGGAACAGTGCAGAATGCCTGTCCCCAGAGGCTTGGAAAAGAGAACCAGATTGCCTCCAGACTAGAGAGAAATGAGGTAACATTCAAATAACAGCATTGTTATTTGATGCATTGTTATTTGGTGCAGAGATATACAATATCAGCACTAATTCCAGAACGTTCTTAGTTATATACTTAGAAAACAATTTCTCCTACCTCCTTATTTTCTAATAGTGCTTATGTTAGCTTCTACCAATGAGAAAAACCTATTTGTAATTCTCTTAATGTTACGCCTTTACAGCTTTTGCATGTTTCAAAATAACACAAGTATTTTCCTGTTTTTTTCTCATAATACTTTAAAATTTTGGTTTTTAAAATACTTGGCTCAAGTTTTTTGAAGTGTCATTTTCAAAATAGCAGAGTAAGATCATTTGAAGAGATAAGACAGAATACAGGAGCCACCATTTTGTAAAATTCTATCTGGAGCCCAGTAGTTTGAGATTTATCTCTCTATGAAAACACCTTTATTGGTGGTTGGACATTATTAGGACAGTACCATGATCTGGAGAAGAAAACTACAAATTGCTAGGGAGATAAACTTTGGGTGAACAGAGAGCACAATATGCTACAGTAGTAGCTGATCTCTCCACAAGATGGCGGTCATGGTTTAATAGTTGGTTTTAATTAGTATATTCAAAATATATTAGTATATTCAAAATTTACAATGTTGACATTACCAACATTCAGTGACACTGAGATACTAAGTTACAATATTTAGGGAGTATATTATGCAGGTAGTATTTATATTCCTGCAGATTCTTTCTCTTGGCTCCATTCTATGTTTGGTAGGTACCACCAGCCCAGCCAGAGAAATAGAATGAATAGAAAGTGGGTCACCGGTTCTAATCTTGAATGTGGAGAGGAAGAGCGGAAGAGACACAAAATCACCTAGCAATTACAGTATGTATCAAAGCAAACTAAGGCAGGAGCCAGGCCATTAGAATAGTGGGTGGTGTTTCTTGGTGGGTAATGGGTGCTAATGCTCACTCCTGAGCTCTAATTCCTGGCTCTGATTATTAGTGAATAAGACCTGGAGGACAGAACAGTCAGCGGGGCCCTGCCCTTGGATTCTTGGATTCTGTGTCTGGAATCATCATTGGTTTACTCCAAATTGTCCCATATTTTACCTCTGACTGACACACTGACTCAGATATAGAGTAACCTGTGCCTGCAGGTTGACACAAATCATCAGACTGGGTTGACAGCTAAAGAAATAAATCAGGAGCTAATATTAAATCTGAGTATAATTGATTGGAATCCTCAACAAGAGGTAAATATGGATGTAAATTATGTTCTATTATAATACACTAAGATAAAAACCATGAAATTTTGTCTCTGAATTTGACAAAATTTGGATATTTTTAAATGTATTTTCTTGAACTGTTATAATTTTTCTTTTAAATAAAGTAATGGGACTATGAAATGGCAGTTATTCTTATAGCTTGAAATTCTCTAATCTCATGTAGAAAAATGATGTTTTAAAATTTTTGTTAGAGAATAATATCCCAATAAATGTTTCAGAAATTGTTGACAGTTAATGTTAATATTAATAATCTACATCAGGTTTGCTCATAGTTCCAATCTCTAAAAAAGATTCGTTTTAGCTAAGTGTATGGAATGTATGTGTATATGAAATTGCAATCTATACAACACCTTAAAACTGTAAAAATGCATTATTCTATTTGGAAATTTCCTCAAGAGATCAAGAAACTCCAAATGCTTTAGTATGGAGTACAAGGCAATTCAGTCATTTTAGAGCTTAATTCATCAACATTCATGCATCCTGTGACAGAAATATGTCTGCAGTGCTTTGACTGTCCTGCACCTCCAAGATTTTACACATACTGTTGCCCTAGTTTTTCACTGCTTTATCCTCTGTCGAACTAATGAAACCAATAAACTAAATTAGTGTTCACTAAACATCATTTATACTCATACTACCCTACCATTTTTATTTTCTATGAGTAACACCTACATTCTTATTTACTTAATACTTTTCTATGAACATATTGATTCTTTTAAATTTAGTCTTACTCTAAACAAAATACACTGAAACTGTGGCTTAAAATAAAATAGAAACTTCTTCCGGTCAGGTTGGAGAGACTGGTACTACACTAGACTTATCTATCTACCTTAAACAACTGAAAAAAACTATACACACTGTGTGAACAATTTGATTCCAAAATCAGACTTCCAAGACTGACCCCAGAGGAAAAAATCAAACAAGGTGAGTCATACAATGCCTTCAAGTTTCTGCCTAAAGATACTTGTTAGACCATAAAACAGAAGACAGAAATGTCAGAGAATTGAAAAGACAGAGAGATGATTTCAGGTAGGCTGCGTCAGCTGGAATTTATAGTAAAGAGTTCGTGGAAAGGAAAAACCTAAGCAGCACAATTCCCAGAGTTCACACTGTGCTGGAGACTTGATTTCTGACAAGCCATTTGGAGAAAACACAGTCAAACACCCAATGCATTCATTAGGGACCAAGAAGTGTTACACCATAGTAATATGTTGAAACTACCTAGCAAAAGGCTACTCTCAGTGGGCTCTAGTATAATTTAAAAATTATCCTCAGAAGGACCAAATGTATCTTCAAGTTGCTTAACTAAAGGCCTAAACAGAGTTCAAAACTATTTAAAGAATAAAAGACCCAGGTACTCAATGGTGTAGCATTTATAATATCCAGTCATTTTTAAAGTAAATAACGAAAGAAGCAGAAAAATGTGACCCATACCTAGGTTAAAAAAAAAAAAGTCAATAGAAACACATCATGTAGCTATAGAGATGATGTAATTACTAGCAAAGATTTTGAAATAGCTATAAAAATACACTCAAAGACTTTAAAAAATGTAAATATGGAGGGGAGAAAAGGAAGATAATAAAAAAGAACCAATGAAACTTCTAGAGTTTAAAAATATAATACCTGAAATAAAAACACTCACTGAGTAGATCTAGCGACAAATTAGACCCTGCAAGAGGAAATAGTCAATTAATTTAAAGATACAGGAACAGAAACTATCCAAGTTGAAGCACACAGAGGAAAAAAAAAAACACAAAAACATTAGATAAACATATACAGAATCTCAGGGAACTGTGGGAAAGTACCAAGAGGTTCCACATTATATGTAGTTGAAGTCCCAGAAAGAGAGGACAGAGTAGGGGTAGGGGCAGTAAGAAATATTTTAAGAAATAACGTCAAAATTGTTTCCAAATTTGATAAAACCTATAAAATCAAAGGCCCAGCGATATTACTGAACCCAAGGCAAAAAAGCATGAAGCAAAATACATCTAGGGACACCATAATCAAACTGGTGAAAAGGAAATGATAGTGAAAAAAATGATAAAAGGGAGAAAAGAGAAAAAAGACACCTGTCATGTAGGGAAACAAACAAATTGCAGATTCTTGGTCAGAAATAATGAAATTCTGAAGTCAATGGAATGACATTTTTAAAGTACTCAAAGGAAAATTAAAACTGTTAATCTAAAATTATCTATCCAGTAAACACTACTTCAAAAATGAAGGAATGTATAATCTTCTTTGAGGCACGTACAGACTAAGAGAATTTGTCTCTAATAGACCAGTACAATCTGAAATGTTAATGACATTTCTTCATGTCAAAAAGAAATGTTATAGGATGAAGAGTTGAAACTACAGAAATAGCATAGAAAATGTTAACTATTTTAATAAAAATAAATACAATTTTAAAATTTATCTTATTTTTTAAATTTCTTTAAAAGATAAGTGACTGTTGAAAGTAAATATAATAACAATATATTTTAAAGTTGCTAACCGAAAGTTCAAATATATAACAATAAAGTCAAAGCACAGGGTATAATAAGGGAAATATACTATTTGTAGATCTCATGTTATATTCAAAATAGCACAGCTAACATGCAAATAATATTATTTGAAGGTATACCAGAATAATTTATAAATGCATACAGTAAACTCTAGAGCAACCACTAAAAAAATGAAACATAGAATAAACTGATAAAATCAAGTCATAAAATATTCTCAATTATTACCAAAAAAGAAGGAAGGAGGGTTAAAAAAAGAGCAAAGAGTAGATGGCAATGATAGAAAATAAAAGGCAAGATGATAGGTCAAAATGCAACATATTAATAGTTAATGAAGTAGAAATGATCTAAATAATCCAGTTAAATTTTTTAAAAATGTCAGAGTGAATACAGAAAAGACCAGTTATGGGCTATCTAAAAGAAACAGCATTTCAATATAAAGAAAGTGATAGTTAAAGAGTAAAATGATTAAAAAGTATACCATGCAAACATTAATCAAATACATTTGTGCTAGCTATATTAGTATCAGGCAAAGTAGACTTCGTAAAAAGCAATATTACCAGTGATAAACAGAGCCATATCAAACGATAAGCTGACTAATACATCAAGTCATACTGTTCTTAATATGTATGCATCAAGTTCCAGAGTTTCATATATGAGACAAAATGGAGAAGCAGTTAAATCAACAGTGATATCTGAAGATTTCCATATTCTTTTCTTTTCAACTGGTAACTAATAGTGTGAAAATCAGTAAGTGTATAGAATATTTGAATAATATTTCAACCAGTTTGACATAATTGCCATTTATAAAAGAATCCACTCAACAATGGCAGAATACACATTTTTTCCAAGTAAATCAAACAGTGTACTCTGATATCAATACAAAAAAACAAGTCCAGTGGTCCTTTTAAACACTAACACAAAAATCCTTAATATTAGCCAATTAAAAGTAACAATATGCAAAAAAATTATGATACAAAGAACATAAAGACAAAAAAAGAGGTAAATTACACTCCTTAACAATTAAAACTCATCTTCAAAAGACCTCTGTAAGAAAATAAAAAGCCAAGCTACATACCAGTATTATCAACTTTTACTTCTTCAGCCATCTGAGTAGAGTGAATTGATAGCTATATATTATTTGCCAAAGTGTTTGGTCAGATCAGTTGCTCATAGTTTTGAAAATTTAGTTGTTTGTCATTTTATTATTGAGTTTTAGGATTCCTTCTATATCCTAGATACCAGTTCTTAAATATATATATATATATATATATATATATATATATATATG
>NW_020174712.1:5252033-5309510 GCF_003031525.2 Neophocaena asiaeorientalis asiaeorientalis | reverse complement strand
TATATATACATATATGAGAGGGAGGATATTTTTTTCCTAGAGTGTATACCTTGCTTATTTTCTAAATATGGACAAAGTTTTAGTTTTGATTAAGTCTGGCACACACACACACTACACATATATAATTATTTCTATGAAATGTTTATAAAAGCTTTGCCTACTCTCAAGGCATGAGGTTGTTCTTCCTGTGCTTTCTTTTTCTCTAAAATCTTTACGATTTTCGATTTTATGTTTGGGTCAATGATCCATCTTGAATTAATTTTTTCATATGGTGAAAGGAAGGCACTGAATTTCATTTTCCTTCATATACATGTTGAGTTATTCCAGCATCATTTGTTGAAAAAACTTTTCTCTTTATCTCTAGATTGCATTGCCATTTTTGTCAAAAACCAAATGATTTTAAAAGTACGGGTGTATTGGGGACTAAATTTTCTGTTCCATTTATTTCATTTGTCAATCACTATAAAACATCAAACTGTCATGGCTACTAAAGCCTTAAAGTGACTACTGAAATAGGGAGTAAAAATTCTCCAGTTTTATTATTTTTCAGTATTGTTTTGGATACTCTTGATCTTATCATTTGTACATAAATCTTATAATCAGCTTTTAATTTCTTCAAAAAATGTGTGCAGTATTTTATTTGGAACTGATTTGCATCCATGGATCAATTTGAAAAGATTTTTGTCAGTGTTAATATGTCATGAACATATTTGTCTCTTTAATTTATAAGTTATAAGATGTATTATAGTTTTCAGAGTGCAGGTATTGCACACATTTTATCCTACTGTCTTGTGGCTTCCTAGTGACAAGTCAAAAGCATGTTTAATGACTTTTTCTCTGTATCTAATACATTTTATTTACACATTAAAACATTTCATTTACATATATTTTAAGATTTCCTATTTAAGTTTGGTTTTGATAAGCTTGACTATTATATGCATGTGCATAGATTTCTTCATATTTATACTGTTTGGAGTTTGCTAAGATTTTTGAAACATAAATACACAACTTTCAAAAATTTGAGGGACTGTGTAACTATCATGTTTTCACGTTATGTCTGTCTCTTTCTCTCTCCATTTGGGAATTCAATTATACATATGTTAGACTTTTCTGATATTGTCCCGTGGGTTTCTGAGCCTCTGTCCATTACTTTTTAAAGTTTTTCTCTCTTTTTTCTTCACATCAGTTAATCTCTATTGAACCATCTTAATATGTACTGATACATTCCTCTGTCATCTCCATTTCTTTCTTTACTTCATCTAGTGAAAATTTAATTTCAGGTGTCGTATTTTTCAGTGCTAAAATTTTCCATATGGTTCTTTTTAAATTTTTCTATTTCTCTCCTGAGATTTTCTATGATCTCCTTTATTGTGATCATATTTTCCTTTATATCACAAAGTATAGCAACAATAGTTGCTTTAACTCCTTTGTCGGCTAATTCCAACATTTGGATTATCTTGGGATTTGCTTCTATTAATTTTCTATTATCTTAGAGTAGCATATTCAAGGTTCCTTATATGTCAAATATTTTTTTATTTTATCCTGGATGTCACAAATATTATACTGTGGAGAATCTAGATTCTGTTTTATCCACCAAAATGTCTTGATGTTTTGTTTTAGGAAGCAATCAACTTGCTTGGAGTCAAACTGCAAATTTTATTGCTCAGACGGGACCTTAAATCTCTTGTTCATTTATTTTCACTGCTGCTAGTCTGGCCTGCAGTTGCAGAGTAATAAACTGAAGCACGTAGTAATTAAGTGATTTGCCTGTGGTAACACAAGTGAAAGAACAGTTTTTAAATTCATGTTTGTGTGATTTAACAATACCCCCAAACTTCTAACCACTATATTGTACTTTAATTTATCTGATTACTAGATAAATGATTTAAATTCTAGTATTAGAAATTTCCCAAAAATATTTTGAGAAAATATACTTTATTATTGTGGGAAATTCTAAATTCCAGGAAAAAATCAGCAATTTCAATTAACTTCTACTTGAGGATAGACTTACCTTGTATATTTTTATAAGATTATTACCATCTAAAATAGTAAAATGAACATGATAAAGGCCTAGAAAAGCAATATATTAATTATAAAAATCTTAAAATTATATAATCTTCTGTAAGAAGCAGAATGTTTTATGAAAAGATTTTGGGTTTTGACAGCTATCATTTACTAATTGTGTGTGGCCTTGAATAACACGTAAGATCCTCAGTATTTTGAGGTGATCTATGGATTGAATAAAACATCATAAGAAGGACCAAATGTAGATCTATGGATTGAATAAAACAACATAAGAAGGACCAAATGTCAAGGAAAGAGGTCTCAATAAATATACTTTCCAAATCTACCATAGATGAAATTTTGCACCAAACTGTGTCCCTCCTGCAACTGATACAGGAGAGAGACATCCTGAATTAATCACTAACTGGCTTATTCCTCAATATCACTTCTGGGGCAATTTTGAGCCACTCCTCTTGTATCTGTCTCTGGAGACTAAGTGATAGACAGTAGTTACCTGGAAAATTGCCAGATTACACAGCAGAGGTAGGGGTAAAAGGAAGGTCAGAGAAGAGGAAAATGAGTTTGAAACTCAATCGATGCATTGTGGGGAATACTGCCATGATTAGAACTCATTGAGTATAAAAACAGCTTTAAGAATAAAAAGGAGAGGACTAAAAGCACACAGAAACTTAAATGAGAGAGAAAAGCACGAAGCAAATGAGCACAGTGTTTTCAAGGGAAAAAGTGTGTGTTTGGGGAAGGAAGAGGATTTAAATTATATTATTCTAGTAATGAATATATGGTGTAATTGAAATACAGTTTCCGCCTTCCACATGTTGTTTTCTTATTTTGATATAAATTTAGGTATCTATTCATCTATAATTAATATATTTGAACAATTACAACAAATCATTACTGTTCTCTTTATCTTTCTGCTAATACAACTTTCCTTCTCTTAGAAATGGTCATTATATATTTAAAAACATAAATTGAAAAATATATGTAATTATTTAAAATAGCCTTAGGGTGAACTAGTGTAAAATATTTCTTTCCTTTTAATTTTTCACACATTTAAAAGCTTTTAAACTCATTAAAAAATACATTTAAAATGTATTAAGGAACTTTCCTGGTGGTCCAGTGGTTAAGACTTTGCCTTCCAATGCGCAGGGGGTACGGGTTCAAACCCTGGTTAGAGAGCTAAGATCCCACGTACCTGGTGGCCAAAAAAACCAAAACATAAAAAAGAGAAGCAATATTGTAACAAATTAAATAACGACTTTAAAAATGGTACACATCAAAAAAATAAAAATTTAATTTAATTTAAAAAATAAAATAAAATAAAATGTATTAAGTGTATACTATGGCCTAACGCTGTTATAGTTATTTCAAATAGATTAGCAAACTAATTACATCTTATTGTCAAATAAAATTTGCTCCTATTGCCCTCTCCTAGTTTTTTAACATTCTTGAACAATTTTACATTATTTATTATAGTAAGCATTTATTATACTCTAGATATAACTATATTTTTTCAAAAAAATCTGAAAGGATATGATATTCTTTTTATATAAAATCCTTGTATGAATAACTTTCAAAGTCATGGGCTAGGCAAATAGTCATATTTCCTTCCATGGTTTGCTTAATATCAACATAGAAATTTATTACATAAATACAGTATTTTAAAAAGAAAAAAATATGCGTTGGTACTAATGAATCTTAATCTACAAAGAGAATGATTGACCTCTGAGTTATTTTAATTGCTTTCATTTTTCATTGAAAGCCCTATTCTTACAGGCTGTATTCCAATTTTTCTAACTTTTTCTTAATATGGAAAATTAAGTTTAAGCACTCAATAAATTAGTAATATAAGGAGCATTTTTTCCTTATTAGAAATTCTTTTTTGCCCAGACTTCTATTTACAGAACTACCAGGGAAGTTTATGTTCTAATCTAACACTTTGGATATATGTTTATATCAAAATTATCCCCCAAATATAAATGATTATAAATTAGAAGACATAAAAGGGAAAACCTTGGGGCACAGAACAGAGTAGGTGAGAATTCTGAGAAGCAAAATACTTCTGATTTTAAGTAAGCACCAAGAAATGTCAGTGGAGATCATCACAGCAATAAGATTGTATTAAATTTCAAAAACCATTCTGTAGTAACCAATATTGTAAAGATACCCATGTTTTGTTTCAGTAAGCAGAGTATCTATTTTAAAAGGCCTGCTGGGTTTTTTGTTGTGTTGCTGCTGTAATGGTGGTGGTAAATTGCCTTAGTAAATCTGTACTAATTTTTGAAAAATTACCTGATTTCAAACTGAAAAGAACCGTAAAACTCAAACATTTAAGAAAAAAAATGAATTTTTAGAAAGCATAGCTATAATTTTCTTTGAAAGCAAATACATAAAATAAATAGTTATAAGTTTACTATCTTGATTGTGGTGGTTGTTTCACTGGTATATAAATATATTCAAACTTATCAAATTATACAATTTAAATATGTGTGGCTTATTGTTTGCTAATTATAACTCAATATAAGGCCATTTAAAAAAAATAGGGACACTGGAATTTCACTTTAATGTAGAATTGTCTTGAGGCCTTGTCCTTTGAAAGGCCCTTTGGTGCACAGAAATCTTACCAGTCACTCAGTTATAAAGATCCCTTGACCAGCTTCATTCAGAACTGTACATCATAATAAATAGTTTTGTAATGATGCTGTAATGAATAAATGAATATTAATGATAACTTCAGTATGTATTCTTTTACAATGTAGTTGTCTCTTGGGGTAAAACAGAATATCATTAATCCTTAAAAAAGAAGGAAATATAGACATCTGTGACAACACGGGTGAACCTGGAATACATCATGTCAAGTGAAATAAGCCAGACACAGAAGGACAAATAGTACGTGATACCACTTAGATGAGAAATCTAAAATAGTTACACTCATAGAAACAGAAAATAGGATGGTGGTTGACAAGGTCGGGGGGGAGAAGGAAACAGGGAGTCATTACTCAAAGGGTACTAAGTTTCAGCTCTGCAATATGAAGAAGTCCTAGAGATCTCCTGTACAACATAGTGTCTCTAGTTAACAATACCGTATTATATTGCAGTACTGTATTGCTAAGAGACTTGTACTTATGTTGTGTTCTTATTACAAAAAGGAAACCCCAGAAAGAATAAATAAAGAGGGCAGGAGAAAACTTTTGAAGGTGATGGAAATGTTTATGGCATACATTAAATATGTACAGCTTTTTGTATGTCAATCATACCTTGATAAATTGGCTTAAAAATAACATTTTCCTGAAGTGAATAATGAAAATTGTGAAACCTTCCATCTGTCTCAAATTAACATATGAATAATATACAACTCCCCAAACATACCTTATGGGTGCTTATAAAAAATACAACAAAATGGTTCTAAAGTTGATCCACAGGAAGAAACATGAAAGAATAACTAGACATATATTTGAAGAACAAAAAGTAATGAGGGAGACATGATACCACATGATAAAATATGTCATAAAGCCCTCATAAAAAGACAGTGTAAGGCTATGCCAAATGAGACAAATAATGAGCAAAACAGAACATATAGCCCTGAAATAGACCTACTATGTAAAAATTACGCATTCTGAAATTAAGCATTAAATGTATTATTCATCCATTATATTTGGGGAATGACTAATTAATTTGAAAATGTTCTAAGGGATCCTTTACCTATTCCATAAAATAGCATTATTGACCATTATTTATGTAGAAAAGACCATTACTGAACGTGAAAAAAAGCTTATGTTTTACCTTATTGACTCTAGTAAAACATGATGAAAAATTTTAAACTTGTCTAGTGGTAAATTACTACAACCACATTCTTAAATAACCATCAGAAATATAGAAGCAGAAGTATAGTAAATAGATATTTACTAGAATAAGTAAGGGGGTGATTATGCTATGAAAACAATTAAAAAGTAATTTCCATTAATGATCATGAAAAATAGTCATTAATACTTCCAGAACATAATTATCCTGATAGCGAACCTATGCACTCCTAGTTAGATTTGTTAGATAATAATTTATCTCAGTAAACACACATTAGTGTCAACCCCACTCTTACCAATGGACCTCATAAAGCAAGATGCTTTCTATTGGAGCATTTTAATTAGAAATATGATGGACTGCTTCTCCTGTCCCTTGATAGATATAACAGAACTACTACAGGTTAGGGTTTTTTTAAACCTCTACAGATTTTTAATATGCGTTTTTGAAAAAAAAAACTCGCAGTTACTAAATTTAAAGCATGAGAACTGAAAGAAATGAATTTAAGTCAATGGTATTAGATTATCATCTCAATGAGAAGTGAAATCAGCACTTTCAAAATGTTATGGAATCTAAACATTTTTCCCCCCAGTATGAGAAACAGTGGGCACCTTAAAATAGCAGCTTCTGTTGTTACTTAAGATTATTAGTTTAGAGAAGCAGTAGACATTATCATACTGCTAAAATAATTATAGCTTTTATTCAGTTTTAACTTGTCACTAATAACAGCCTTTCATTGCATGGGTCAGTATTGAAATGTATAAAAGATGTTTCTTTCTGCTTTCAAAATTGCCAAATATATATAGACAGACAAAAATGGCCCAAAAATGTGTATTTCTTCTCTCTTTCTTTATATTTTCTTGCTTTTTTTCCCCCTAGTACATATTGAAAGCACAAAGTGTGTTGCAGCTGTAAAGAACTTCTCAGGAAACTGGGACAGAATTTTCTAGAATTAACCCTCCATTAACACTGAAGGAGTGTAGGTTCATTTGTTTCAGAAAGATTTTTTGAATTGAGAGTTTAGATTATAATTCTGATGGTTTCTTGCTTGGAAAATTAATGAGTTTGACTGAGAATAATAGTGATTTTGTCCTGAAAGTAAAATAATAGATTTTTCAAGTTTAAGTTGAACTTGCTTTTGGTGGAGGAGTTTAGGGAGTATAGACCTGATCTAGGAGAAGGAAACATATGCGTTAGCCTTGTGTATTTTCCCCAAGCCTTTATTCCCCATTACTGAAATGAAATGGAGTAACACAAGCACATAGCCTATGAGTTTGGATGAACTTGCTTTATCATCCCAAAGTTCTCTTTATTTCCTTTGGTTTCATATTTTAGCTTAGCTGTAAGGGCCACTGAAAACTCCTGTCATCTTGTTTTAATAAATTTTTCTCAAGCAATTGAATAAGCTTGGCTCATTCAAGGGATCTCATATTAGAGACCTTTGAAAACTAGCAAAGCAAATTGTAAATAGCAAAAGATTCCCTTGGTCTTAGAGAATTAGGGAACTTCCTCAAAACTGACTTTTAAGTTTTGGCTTGCTCTGATCCAGACCCAGCCTGAGGTGCTATAAAGATGGTAGGTTTATCATTCTGTATCTTTCCTACACATACTAAAGTGTTAAAATTAGCTTTTAAGTTTTATTCAATAAAAATCTTATAGTGCTTTCTGATTAAATAAAACCCATAGTCATGACTGATAAGAATATTTCATGTGTATGTGAGTGTAATTCACTAGATTAATTAATTAGTAACAGAAACTAGCCTTACCATTACCTGAATCTCAAAAAAATTCAAATATTTTATCTCAATTTGCTACAAGTTAACTATCTTCTAATACTGTATTGGAAATGTCAGTTCTCTGCATCTCTCTTTCCATTCAAACACCAAGTCCTGTATATTCTTTCTTGGTAACATCATGTTCTAGCTAAAGTATTTAAGGATATAACAATTCCCATTAATATGGAAAAGTCTACATAAATGAAAAAGGAAAAGTGGATCTTTGGGGTTATACAGAGTATAGCATAAAATAGGATTTGGTCAATTTGTTAAGGTTTATATTTTTCTCAGAGTGTGAAACCATTATAAGCCAAGATGATAACCAAAATTTTACCAAACAACTGGTGCAACAAGGGCGCTGAGACTGCACTGAGATGGTCCATAGACTGGTATGGTTAGACGTCTCTGTTAGCTGAGCATCATTCCAACTTATGAATTACATAATATACTCTCAAATGAGGTGTTTATTGTCTTGTTTTGTTTTTGTTTGATTTTTTTTAAGTGGGCTACTAAACATCAACATCTTTCCAACTCCTGTAAATTGCAGTTGATTAAATCGTTTATTCTCCCACAGTCCTAGATTCAGTATACTCAATATGATTAAAGGAAATAGAAGTGACTTTCCTGAAGTTTTACTGAAATATGTATGTACAGATGCATGTAGCAAAAATGTTGAGACTGTGTTTAACAGAGGTGTGTTAATCAGAATTCAGCATGGTGACAGATCAGTGGAGGAGATATTCTGAAGTAAAGACTTGTCGTACTTGCCACTACCTAATTCTGTAGTACACAAGTATAGGTAAAGCATTTGAGGTTGAGTGATCCTGAGAGTAAAAAAATAACAACAATAATATCAGTGACTGTGAACATTTTTTTTATTCCACTTTTGGTGGCATGAGAAGAAACACAAAATATAACGCAAGGCAGCCACATCAGAGCCTTTCAAACAAGGTGGAATATTAATAAATATATCAATAACATAAACGAAGAACTTGTTTATAAATACTTTTTATTACTATACTTTTCTCTTTCCCTTCATTCATAAAGTCTACATTTCTCTTTTATAGCATTTGTTGGATTGAGAGTGAACAGCATGCTAAAAGAAAACACACCTATCTGTGTAACTATAAGATGAAACAATCAAGTGAATTATTTTTTTAAAAAATGAGTCACTTTTCAAGTGGCTAAGAGAACGTGGGAGCAGATGCTGAAATAATAAACATCTTGCATTATTTCATTTAGAGTAAGCTGTATAAATTCCATCATAAAATAAAGTACTTTGTACACTCTGAGAAATATGTCATCATCAACAAATGCCTTTTTTATTACCTGCAGGAAGAACACAGATGGCTTGATCTGCTCATTTTGGTCTTTATTAAAATAAATTTGCTAAAGAGCACGTAGATGCCTTATTATTTTCAAGACATATTCAATGCTGTAGAAAGATACTGAGATCTCATTCAGAAAGGCTGTTCAGGACCCATATGATGTCGTCATCCACTATGAAGACATTTGATGGAAAATTATTTTTTCTCCACGCAATCATAGTAATCAGTACGGTTGAAATATTTTGACATTTTCAAATGGCACCAAGGTGACAAATACCAGGAAGGGTTTGAGGAATAAGTCATCTTATCCATTCCTTTCTCATTACAAAAAAAGACAGTAATATGTACCTTACAATGTTCATAGTCACACTTCACTACTTCACTTTTAAACTGAGTCACAAGCTGAAAGAGAACTTCTTTCATTTTTTACAAGGAACCAAGGTGACAAATACCAGGAAGGGTTTGAGGAATAAGTCATCTTATCCATTCCTTTCTCATTACAAAAAAAGACAGTAATATGTACCTTACAATGTTCATAGTCACACTTCACTACTTCACTTTTAAACTGAGTCACAAGCTGAAAGAGAACTTCTTTCATTTTTTACAAGGAATTCAATCCTATGGAGAAAAGATACGTCCCACACCTTCCTGGCTTGCCATTGTTTCAGGATTTCTCTAATTTCCTTGGTTAAAAAAAAAACCAAAAAGCAACTCTCCTTTATTTCCCTTATATTTTACCCATATCTTTCAGTATTGTGTTATATGATCTTATCTTTTATTTTAATGTTGTGATAATACACCTAAACCCTTTTATCTTTTTTTTTTTTTTTTTTTTTTTGGGTTACGCGGGCTTCTCCCTGTTGTGGCCTCTCCCGTTGCGGAGCACAGGTTCCGGACGCGCAGGCTCAGCGGCCATGGCTCACGGGCCCAGCCGCTCCGTGGCATGAACCCGCGTCCCCTGCATCGGCAGGCAGACTCTCAACCACTGCGCCATCAGGGAAGCCCCTTTTACCATTTTTTATTTTTAAAAAGTAAAACACAATTCCTCTTTTGAAAAGAAATGTACAAAAACTGTGTTGGAATACATACAGAGTTTTAATCCATAAAGTTATTCATTTCTATTCTGGGAAAAATACAGCAATAGTTCATAAAATGCGTTTTAAATATAAGAATAGTTAAATAATTAAATGACAAATGTATTTTGGCTTAAAGTTTTTAGGAATAGAATTGCTTCTATTTCCTATTTCCCTGCAGTGAATGTACATAGTCAAAAAACAGATGCTACGTTTTATGCTCATTGGATGTGAAGTACAGTAGTCACTAAGAAAAAAACAAATATTTCAAGTGCGTGAACATTTGTAATACAAATAATTTTGTATAATTAACTGTCATTGGTTTAGTGGTTATTTTTTCAAGCCAGGGATTATATTCAGTCATTTGTATATTAATATCTGAATCTGCTGTGGTATAACTTCAGTTTCTTCTGGTCTATTTATTAAATGGAAAAATAATTCTTAACACTCAGAATGTAGTCAGTTATTCCATTCAATTAATATATTTATTGAGCAAGAATACAATTTTGGAAGAATTATACTGTGGTAGAAAGTGACACATAATTATTTTCTAAAAATCATAAAAAACGACCTCACTTTCCTAAAGGTTTTCATTGCTGAGATCAGAGCTCTTCCCTATTGGTAACACTACCTGATATATATTTGATGAAGGATCTCATAATATCTTACCAATGGTGGTAACACAGCTTTTGATGATGGAGTGTATATTTAAAAACATCTGTTCTGAGGTGGAAATTATACTTTACTGAGCAGAGTTTTAATGCATTGT
Source organism: Neophocaena asiaeorientalis asiaeorientalis (assembly GCF_003031525.2). Classification (NCBI taxonomy): domain Eukaryota; kingdom Metazoa; phylum Chordata; class Mammalia; order Artiodactyla; family Phocoenidae; genus Neophocaena; species Neophocaena asiaeorientalis. Next base: position 5,298,745 of record NW_020174712.1, on the reverse strand, counting down.
TAATTCAGAAACTCCCTATATAGCCTCTAGGTTTAGAAGTGCACAGCTGTGAAAGAAGATTTAATATGGCTTTTGTATTTGTCTGCCTTGTTGTTTATGTAGTTGCAGCTCCAATTGTATAATATATACATAATATAGCATTGTTAAAAATATTTCTTTTATAAAATGCTAAATGTTATCCATTAGAGTTGAAAGTTTAGGTTTACTGAATTTACCGTTTCTAATTTTAAATTTTAAAAAATGTAAGGCCCTTTTCTGGAGTACAAATGTATAATAAGGGGGTTTCCTTTTGAGGTCCAAAAGTTTTCTCTCCAAGGAAAACATCTTAATTGAATAAACAGTCAAATGGTATTTCCTTATTCATTTGCATTTTCATAAGTGTTAGCATAATTATTTATAGAAGAAGATACTTTACTAGATGTATTTAACCAAGAAAAGCAGATAACCAAGAATATACCATGACCAAGTTGATGTATTACAGAAAAGCAATGTTGGTACAACATACAGAAATCAATTAATGTAATATGCCACATTAACAGAATGAAGGTGAAAAAACTTACATGATAATCTCAATTGCAGGAAAATAAATTGGGCAAAATACACCTTTCATGATAAAAATACTCAGAAATGTAGAACTAGAAAGAGACTTCCTTAACATAATAAAGAATATTTATGAAATATTTACAGCTAGATTATACTCGATGGAGAAAGACAGGATGCTTTCCCCCTAACATCAGGAAAAAAGCAAGGATGCCCTCTTTCATCACTTCTGTTCAACATTGTCCCGGACATTTTAGCCAGATCAGTTAGACAAGGAAAAGAAATGAAAGGCACCTAAGTTGGGAATAAGTAAGTAACACTATCTGTATTCTTACATGATATGATCTTATATAAAGGAAATCCTAAATAATCCACATAAAGTATTCGCACTTATAAATAAATTTTAAAAATTTAGGATTAATAATGAACATGTAAAATTTATTTGTATTTCTATAAACTATCAGTTAACAATCTAAAAAGGAAATTAAGAACACAATTCTATTTACAGTAACATTAAAAATAATAAAAATCTGTGAAACTTAGAAAACATGAAGATAGATCTTCCTGACATTGTATACGACAATAGTTTCTTAGCTATGACACTGAAAGTACAAGATACAAAAGGAAAAATAGATAACTTGGATTTTAAAACTTTTGTGCATCAAAGGAAACTATAAAGAAAGTGAAAAGACACTCCACAGAATAGGAGAGAAATATTTGCAAATCATATATCTGATAAGAGTCTAGTACCCAGAATTTATAAAGAACTCTTACAATTATCAACAACAAAAAAATCTAGTTTCAAAATAGGAATAGGATTTGAATAGACATTTCTCCAAAGGAAATATACAAATGGTCAACAAGCATGTGAAAGATGTTAAATGGTACTCATTAGGGAAATGCAATTCAAAAGCACAAGGAGATACCACCTCATACTCACTAAGATGGCTAAAATAAAAAATTTTTAAATGTAAAATAACAAGTATTGGTAAGAATGTGGAAAAATAGGTGTTTTCTGGTGGGAATATAAAATGGTGCATGTGCTGTGGAAAACAGTTTGATGTTTCTTCATTAAGTTCAACATACAATACCATGTGACCCAACACTTCCACTCCTCAGCATATAAATTTTTGTGTTGACAAAAACATTCGTACATGAATGTTCTTTGCAGTATAAGTCAAAATAGCCAAAAAGTGGGAACCTCCTAAATGTCCCTCCATGTATGAATTAATAAATAACATGTAATCACATTTACACAGTGGAGTATTATTCAGCAATTACAAGGAGTGAAGTTCTGATAAATGCTACAACACGGATGAACCTTGAAAACATGCTAAATGAAAGAAAGAAGCCAGACACATAAAGTCTGGTGTTAGGACCCATTTCTGTGAAGTATCCAGAATAGGGAAATTCAAAGAGAAAGCAAACAGATTAGTGTTGCTAGAGGCTGGGGGTAATGAAGAATGGGGAGTAACTTCTTAACGAGCGTGGAGTTTCCCATTGGGGTGATAAAAACATTCTGGAACTACATAGTGGTGGTGGTTGCACGGCATTGTGTACACAGAAGTGTACACTTTCAGATGATTAAAATAGAGAATTTTATGTTATATGTATTTTACCACAATTAAAAAAATCATCTGCATGCTCATATCTGCGTTCTTGAATCTCTCCATTGATCTATATACCTATTCCTTTACAAATACCAAACAGTCTTGATTACTATGGCTATATAAAAAGCCCTGATACAGGGTATACTGATTTTTCCCACTTTTTCTTCTTCAAAATGCTTTAGCTATTCTGGTTCCTTTGTCTGTCTCTCCATTTACATGGCAGAATAATCTTGTCTATACGTACAAAGAGTCTTATTGGGACGTTGATCATCTCAACAGATACAGAAAAAGCATTTGACAAAATTCAACATCTTTTTATGATAAAAATTCTCTACAAGCTGGGTGAAGAAGGAATATGCCTTAGCATAATAAAGGCCATATGTGACACATATCCCACAGCTAACATCATACTCAGCAGTGAAAGGTTGAAGACTTTTTCTCTAAGATTGGGAGCAAGACAAGTGTTCCTCCTCTCACCACTCCTTTTAAAAATAGCACTGGAAGTCCTAGACAGAGCATTCAGGCAAGAAAAAAAATAAAAGGCATCCAGATTGTAAAAGAAAAAGTAAAATTGTCTATTTGAAGATGACATGACCTTATATATAGAAAACCCTGAAAACTCCACCAAAATACACTTAGAACTAAATCAACATATTCAGCAACATTGCAGAACATGAAGTCAACATACAAAAGTCAATTGCATTTCTATACACTAACAATGAAGTATCTGAAAAGGAAATTTTGTTTAAAAATCCCATTTACAGTAGCATCAAAAACAATAAAACACATAAATAAATTTAACCAAGGAGGTGAAAGATCTGTATACTGAAAACTATAAGACATTGATTAAAGAAATTGAAGAAGACATAAACAAGTGGAAAGATATTACATGTTCATGGGTCAGAAGAATTAATATTATTAAAATGTACATACTGCCCAAAACCATTTATAAAATCAATGCAATCCCTATCAAGATTCCAATGGCATTTTTTACAGAAATAGAAAAAAATTCTAAAGTTCATATAGAACCACAAGAGACCCCAGATAGCCAAAGGAATCTTGAGAAAGAACAAAGCTGGAGGTATCACACTTTCTGATTTCAAACTGTATTACAAAGGTAATCAAAACAGTATAGTACAGGCATAAAATCAGACACATAGACCAAAGGAACAGAATAGAGAGCCCAGAAATAAACTCATTCCTATATGGTCAACTAATATTTGACAAGGGAGCCAAGACTACTCAATAGGGAAAGGACAGTCCCTTCAATGAATGGTGTTGGGAAAACTGGATAGTCACATGTAAAAGAATGAAACTGGACCCCTATCTTACACTACTAGCAAAAATTAACTTGAAATATATTAAAGACTTAAATAAAAGACTCTAAGCCCTAAAACTGCTAGAAGAAAATATAGGGGAAATCTTCTTGATATTGGTTTTGGCAATGATTTTTTGGACATGACACCATAAGTACAAGCAACAAAAGCAAAAATCTGGTAGAGAGGAAAAAATACAGTTTGAGAAGAAAGTTTCTGAGTTGTGTATATTTATCTCGTAATCTCTTTTTTTAATCATTCTGTGTATTGTTTAATTGATAGTTTAAGTTCTATAGCTATATATATATTGCTTAAAAATAATAACACACTTATTTTTAAAACTCATTTCTTCTTTAACTTGTTTTATTAAAACATCAATTCCATCATGACAGTTATGAAGGTTTGCATTCTTTTTGCATGGCTGAGTTTGTAAAGAAAGGTATCTAGAAATTATCCTTGAATATAATGCTGGCTATTGTTTTCAGGTCACCAGTCTATTAAATTAAGGAAGATCCCTTCTAGTCCGTTGTATAATATTTATTACATGGAAAGGAGTAAAATAGATATACATAGTTTAGCTGAAACTTAAACTATTTAACTTTACAATATGGTCACTTCTAACAATCTTTCAATATATTTATGTATATCCTTGTGTTAAAACATAATTACATCTTTGATACAAACTTTAATTGATCGTGATGCATTATTTTAATATTTACTGATAGATCTATCTATGGAATTTACAGGGTGCATTATTTATAGTTGGGGGCAAGAGATAGAGTAGCAAACAAAATATTAAAAATAATTTGGACAATGTGTGTATGTTTTTAATGGGGAAAACATCTTAGATTTAGTGTTACTTTTGTATTTTCCTAATAAAATGAGTTAGCAGCTTTCAGTATGCTCCCAGGCTTTGGAAAATATTCATAAAAGTCTATTACACTAGTGACTAACAAAACCTCATGTTGGCTTTCTCGTGTGTGGCCCACATCTAGTCCTATGAAAATCATTTTTGCAGCCTTTGTGGAGGAATGGTGCCCCCAGAGTGATTTTCTCTTCGCTGGTGAGCCATATTCCCCAAGGGTATCACTGATCCAGGGACATTTGTCTGTTATTTTCTCAGTATAAGAATTTCCTTACCATGGAGGTAGTATAAATTCACATTTCATAACCACCATATTATCTTCCCAGTCGCAAACACAGACTGGAGCTTTGAATTATCATAAAACTATAATATTCCCCGTATTCAGAGCCTAAAGAAAAGACAAAAGCGTTTTGTCATCTTACTGGCATTTGTCAGTGTTTCCTGATATCCCTTTCATGGTGGAAGGAACCCCTTGAGTGCTCTCTTTTAGGTGGGAGACTAGCTTATCAGTCTCTGCTTTAAATGGTCCCAATATCTTGTTTCTTGTGCACCTGTGGGCACAAAAAACAAAGCTTATAACTGTTAAGGAATATGTTCAGGTCAGATTTCCATCAAAGTGCCTCCAACTGCCATAGTGTTTAAGCATATTCCTTGCAATTCACGCCCTCTTTGTATCTGTTCCATAGGGATTTCACTTTTCTTTCTTTTTTTTTTTTTTGCCAGTATAACTATGCTTTTAAATGTGTTGTTGTTGTTGAGGAGTTTGTAGCAACAGAATTTACTCTTTAGTCTCTGATTCCATTTAGCTAGAACAAAATATTTCACCCCATTGTGGTATTTATTGTAGTGGGTGACAAATTTGAAGGTACAACAGACTTGAAAAATTAATATTATATTGTATCATATTGGTATAGTTTAAAAATTACTATGATATTAGTATAGAAATTAGAAAAAATAGTTTAGCAGAAGAGAATAGAGACAACACAGTACATGAGAATTTTTTGCATAAAGAGATAATAGTTCATAGATAAATTTGAGAAGAAAAGATGTATTTAATAAGTGGTGATAGATGACCTGCAATACTTAATTTGTTTAGTAAAGCACGATTCCTAAGTCTCTAATAGAAAACAATTTTCTGAACAAATTAAAGAAAATAAAAATGATACTTATGTTAACGCTACATAGAAAAATAATTCAGATGTATAAAATATTTAAATGTGAAAAAATAAAAGAGTGAATCATTACAAGACAGTCTCGGAGATCACATGAACATTTTAGAGGTGGCCCACTTGAATAATTCTAGAAACTCAGAAAGCATAAAAGAAATGTTAGGCATTTCACAAAATATTTCTTAACAATTAAATGGTTAAAATATTTCATGTGTAGTAAATAGACAAACATGATTATCTGGGAAAAAATGTAACACAAAGACAGAAGATATGAATATGTATATATATGTATATAGATATATGTATATAAAATGACCTCAGACAATATTCTTTAAAAATATCTATAATGGGCGTGGGAATCATTGAAGTAGTATATAAATGTTGTTCAAATTAAAAACAGTCTATATTTTTGTAAATTCTTATTCTGAAGCCATTAAGGTTTTTTTAAAAAATTAGAGTTAAAATGAAAGGGAATTACTTAAAATCTTAATGTCATATGTAAACAAAGATAGTAAATTTTCATCATGAAGTTTAGGTTATGACAAAGCTTGGTCTTTGTTAATGAAATCCCTAAATGACACATTCTTCTTTGAAAAAAAAGGAAATAGTTAACACATTTTTGTACACATGTAGCATTAAACTGCATTAACAGATTGCTTTCTATTATAGATTTAGGAATCATCCTTTACTAAACAAATTAAAGTGTTTTTAACTAGTATATTGTTGATTTTGTTACATGTGAGAAACAAACTACCTAAGAATAAAGACAGGCGATGATTCTAAAATCTTTTTACTGTGAATTTATGATCTAGAGGGAAAACTTAATGGGAAAATTGAACATCAACTGTAACACCTGCTCAAATATTTGTAATGAAAAAATAATGGCCTCAGAAATCAAGGGGGTTTGTTATGAGATTAATATGAATTTAGTGAACTGAAAAAATTTAAATGTTTTTGCCAATTTTCCTTAAACTATATTTTATATAAGCCAGAAAACATCATGGAAACTAAGGAGTATTTTAAACAATATTGCTCCTGATGAGCTAAATATTTAGCCTGCTATTTGCATTCTCATTCCTTTCACTAGAAAATAGCCGCAAGGTTAAGTTAATTTCTGTGCTAACCCAAAGTTGGCAGGGCCCCTACTGTTAAATCAGAGTTGACAAGGAAGAGAAATCAGAGCTTCAATTATAACACATTTTGCTATATTTAAAGTCTGACACACATGAATTGAAGTACAGCTCATATATTTTGGATGCCAAAGTGCTGTAATATAAACCATTCTTAATAGTCACAAGTATTTTTTGCTCTTGTTAACAAAAATAGAAATTGAGATAATATATTAAAAACTGAAATAGGAAGTTATCTATTTATGGAAAGAGTATATTTGTTTCTTGGATTTGTTGTGAGGCATTCAGAATAGCTTTCCAAATTCTCAGCCTCTACAAATTCAGTTTTTTCCGATGTATAGTTATCTGCTGTGCAGTTGGAACGCAGAGCAATAGAGGAGGGAAGACCTCTGTTGCAGCCAAAACTTCCTACGCTGAGGATAAGGAACTAGGAAGAAATTCCTTCAAACAATTATAGCAAAGTGTCTTAGCTGAGTTCTATATTAGCATGTAGAGTCTGGCTGTTTGTTGTGCTGGTGGCCAGCCACCCATGTGATATGTACTTATTGTGTTGATACACATCGGGGTGGTGTGGAATTGGAAAACAGGTATAATTCTGTTCAGGCACTCTTGAGAACATGAATAAAGTAAATATCAGGATAGTGATAGATCTATTGCCCTGCCTATACTAATAAACTAATTTTGAGCTCCAGTAAAGAGAGGATTGGGACTGTATCTTACTGAACAGTTTTCATAAGAGCCATTGTGAGAATCTGACACATATATAATGCTGCGTTGCTGTCTCGTGATGCCCTGGGCATTGAGTGTCACTGGCTTGGAACAGTCACATAGCATTTTTACTTGATAGGAGTAACATACCATCTTTATAGAGAAGCATGATCAGCCAAAAGCAATTGGGAAGGACTTCAAGGGGTGAGACATTTCTTTGTCGTAAGAGTAGGGGCCAAAAAAATTACGGGTTATTACAGTCTCATTTGTACCCAAACTGGTGAAGATTGAGAACATTCAAGGTGCCTTTCTCTAATTGGCAACTTCTAAAGGAATTAGAGGTGAGCATGAAAAACTTTCTTGTCTTTTCAGATTTTCGATTCATGTTTCGGGCTTCACGTATCCAATACTTAATTTATGACCTTTCTCTTCAAACCTGCTCCTTCTATTTTTCTCATCTTGATTTTTAAAATGTCAACTCCAGCCTCCAGATTGCTCAGACAAAGAGACCTGTAGTCTTCCTTGGCTGCATACTTTCAAACTCCATATCTGACCCATTCTGTTGGCTGTGCATTCTAAATGTGTCTAGGAGTCTGATAACTTCTGAATAAACGGGAGTGGTCCACTGGAAGTATAATGCAAGCCATATACGTAATTTAAAATTTTCTAGTAGCCACATTGAAAAGAGGTGAAATTAACTTTAATGATATATTTTATTTAAGTCAAATGAAAAAGTATGTAAAATATCATCTCAACATGTAATCCATTTTAATAAATATTAATGAGGTATTTACTTTTTTTATATTAAGTCTTTGAAATCTGGTGTGTATTTTACAGTTAGAGCCCATCTCATTGCAGACCTGCCACATCTCACATGTTGAGTAGCAGCATGAGGCCAGGAGATCTCAAATTGGACACAAGAGCTCCAAATAATAGTCTTCTGAGGTCTCCTCCTACCCTCCCTCTTACAATTTATTCTCAGTGTACTAGCCAGGGTCCTAATAAAATCTATAAAACCTATAAAAACAGATCCTTATAAAATATATAAACACAAAATGGCTCACATTCTACATATGCGATGCTTGTTTCTTTAAATATGCAATTTCACATTTTATAAGTGATGGGGCTCAGAACACGCCACCCCAAAATATGGCACCTTGGCATATTGCAAATCTTAAACTGAAGGAGTTTGAGAAAATGGCCGAAGCAAGAAGGTCACTTTGACCTCCCTTCACCTCACTCTTTTTCCCTGAAAGCAGAGGATAAATCTCCCATATGAAAAGCATCCTCAATGTTCTAGGAGGAAGGAGTACATTTTTATCACCAGAGGTGGGGAATATGGGGGTCACGAAATCTGTACAAACCTTATTAAACCAATCCTTATCTTCCACGTTACTTCTTCACATTTACTCCCCCAGCCCAGAATTCTGTCAGTTCTTCACAAATGTATTGTTTCTTTGTTTAAAAAGTATAAAAGCTTCCTGCTCTGGTCACTTCTTTGGGTCTTCATTCTCTTGTGAAGGCTCCCATACACATATAAAAACTTAATAAGATTTGTGTGTTTTTCCCCTGTTAATCTGTCTTTATCAATTTAATTTTCAGACCTAGCCAGGAGCCCCAAGAGGGTCTCAGAAAATGTTTTTCTCCTCTGCATAATTCACTAGTGCTCACTAATCTAATAAATAAAGCTCTATTACTATTTCTCAAATATGTCTGATTTTAACAATTTATTTTCACTGACAGTGTAAGTCATCACTTTCAAGAGGAAAAACTCTAAACAATGCATAAAACAAGGTAAAATCATTTCATTGTTACAAAACAATGTAAATGAAGAATACATTAACTGGCAATTCTTTTGTCTTTCCAGCTACTTGCCCTGCAACAATGCACCTAAAACTTACAAAGGTTTTAAAGTAATTGAAATAGTTTTGAATTAAAGGCATGGCAACTACATATGTCTAAATCAGATCCTTGTAATACTAATTATCAACTTAAACATCATCTATTAACTTCGTTTTGAGAATTTGTCCTTTTTTTTAAAGATTTAATTTTATTTATTTTTGGCTGCATTAGGTCTTCGTTGCTGCGCGGGCTTTCTCTAGTTGCGGCAAGCGGGAGCTACTCTTCGTTGCAGTGCACAGGCTTCTCATTGCGGTGGCTTCTCTTGTTGTGGAGCTTGGGCTCTAGGTGCGCGGGCTTCAGTAGTCGTGGTGTGGGGGCTCAGTAGTTGTGGCTCACAGGCTCTAGGGCTCAGGCTCAGTAGTTGCGACGCACGGGCTTAGTTGCTCCGTGGCATGTGGGATCTTCCCAGACCAGGGCTCAAACCTGTGTCCCCTGCATTGGCAGGCAGATTCTTAACCACTGTGCCACCAGGGAAGTCCTGAGAATTTGTCCCTTCTTAATGCTGTCTTACAACCTCTTCCCACACCTCAATATTGTTAAATCATATTTTTTGGTTAACTCAAGAGTCAGTGCTTACATTAATTTGACCTGTAAATATTGATTATTTTTATTGACCACATTTTACTTTTTATTTTTTCCTTGGAAGCTATTAAATGTTTAATATTATTTTATTGGCTTGGTTTTCTATGCACTTCTCACTATTCATCTTAGAACCACTCTCACATCAAACTACTCTAAAAGTTTTTTTCTTTTTTTTTTCATATCACAAACCTATCCATCCATTTTTTTTATTTCCTGGAGACCCCTCCTCCACCCTCTGCCCAATATAAGACAAATCTACTATTCAAGTCTTTAGGTATGTTTCTCTGTTATATTTAATCATTCTGAATATTTGCCTCAAATAACATAGAAGTTATATGTATTTTAGCCCTAGGATTTTTGAAAATGTTTCTACTCTGTTATCACATTTAAATGATAGCATGGATGGTATGGGATTCTAGATTAAAAATGCATTGCTCTAGGGATTTAAACCTTGATGCCACCATTTTCTAGAATCTAATGCTGGTGAGAATTCTTTTTTTTTTAATTGAAGTATAGTTGATTTACAATGTTGTGTTAATTACTGCTGTACAGAAAAGTACTTTAGTTACACATACATATGCATTCCTCTCTTTTTTTAGTATTCATTTCCATTATGATTTATCATAGGGTATTGAATATAGTTCCCTGTGCTATACAGTAGGACCTTATTGTTTGTCCATTCTATATATAAAAGCTTACATCTGCTAACCCCAAACTCCCACTCCATCCCTTCCCCAACCTCCTCCCCCTTGGCAACCACTAGTCTGTTCCCTATGTCTGTGATTCTGTTTCTGTTTCATAGATAGGTTCATTTGTGTCACAATTTAGATTCCACATATAAGTAATAACATATGGTATTTGTCTTTCTGTTTCTGACTTCACTTAGTACGATAATCTCTAGTTGCAACCATGTTGCTGAAAATGACATTCTTTCATGTTTTTTTTTATGGCTGAGTAGTATTCTGTTGTATATATGTACCATATCTTCTTTTTTTAAATTTTTTGCCTGTGCCACGCAGCATGTGGGATCTTAGTTTCCCGACTGGGGAACAAACCCATGCACCCTGCAGTGGAAGTGTGGAGAGTTAACCACTGGACCTCCAGGGAAGTCCCTGTACCATATCTTCTTTATCCATTCATCTGTTGATGGACATTTAGGTTGTTTCCATATCTTGGCTATTGTGAATAGTGCTGCTGTGAACATAGGGGTACATGAATCTTTTTGAATTATAGATTTGGCTGGATATAAGCCCAGGAGTGGGATTGTTGTATTATATGGTAAGTTTATTTTTCATTTTCTGAGGAACCTCCGTACTGTTTTCCACAGTGGCTGCACCAACTTACATTCTGAGGCCATTTTGCATCCCATGTTTTGCATACGCTCCTCACCCACCCGCCCTCTGCAAGCCAGTAGGATCTTAAATGCATCTTAAAGGTTTGGAAACTTCATGATTTGTTCGTGAGACAGTCTTTTTCTTGTATTGTCATGGACACTCTTTTGACCCTTTCCACCTGGAGACTTAATTAATGGGAAATTTAGCTGTGTGATTTCTCTCATAATTTCTATACGCCATTTCTCCTCTTCTCTTTCTCTGTAACACATAACAGACAGCTATTGTACCTCTTGGATATTGATTTTGTTTAAATTAAAATTGGTCATATTTTTATTTTAAAGTGTTTTCTTTTTCTCTGTCCCTTTTTTGTCCTTCTGTTGTTTTTTGTTTTGATGTTTTCTTCATCTCTCTAGTTTCTTTTGTTTCTGTGTTTACTAGTTTGCACTGTGCCTGGTACCTCCATGCCTGAACAACCAGGGGTTCTGCAGAGGGGACAGATTCAGTCATTGTCAATACCCTCCTTCCAACAAAAAGCTGTAGCTTCCTCTCCTCTGCCAAGCAAGGCACTGTTTTCCTTTCTGCTTTCCACATTCTACAGTTTTACTGAAATAACTTCTTTGCTATCGTCTCCTCTCACAGTCACATTGTGTGGGTTAATAACTTATTTCTTCTTTTTCCTCCCTTTACTACAGATAAAGACTATGAAGCCATTGTTTATCTGGAAGCTCCTTTTCAATATTTTAATTTTATAGCAAAGCACTAAGAAAACATAAACCTAATTTAATTTTTCAGAAGACAAAAATAAGGCAAGAGTTAAATTTTTCCTAAAAAGACCAATAGGCTAAGGATACAAAAACAAGTCAGCAATTTTAATTTATTTCTCAGGGCAGTTTTCAACTTATTGTGTTGTTATTTCACGATCTGTTTTTTTCTGTGTTAAATCCCTGTTTCACAGGCCAGTGGATAGCCTTTTAATTTTTTTCCTAAATTTATTTTAATTTTTATTTATTTTTTAATTGAAGTATAGTTGATTTACAAGGTTGTATTAGTTTCAGTTGTACAGCAAAGATATATATATTCTTTTTCAGATTCTTTTTCATTATAGGTTATTATAAGATATAGAATGTAATTCCCTGTGATATACTGTAGGTCCTTGTTGTTTATTTTATATATAGTAGTGTGTCTTGATACCACTTTTATCCAGCAGTCACCCTCATAATTTTGCAGCACTTTTGTACATGCGTGAATTCACATCAGAAGTCAGGACCTCCTTCATCATGAGAGGCAGCAATATCTGCGTCTTTTTACACACTCCCGTTACACTTCCTCGTCCCACTTTATCTAAGTGCTCTCAAAGATGGCTTGAATGACAAACATCATATCAAACACCCACTATATGTAAGTTAAAATACAAAAAGCTAGTCGACGTTTTTGGTACTGGCTGTGTCCTCAGAAGGCATCCTAATACAAGACAGCAGAGATTAGTGCAGAGAATACAGTATTGGAGCCAGACACACTTAAGTTCAAAACTCAGCTCTTTCACTTACTGAGAAAGAAAAAACTGAAATCTCAGTTTTCTAATTTGTAAAATAAGCATAGTAATTTCTACCTCACAGGACATATATGGATTAAATGAAATAGCATAAATAAAATGCAGGGCATAATATATTCATGAAGTTTGACTACATTTACAAAAAACACAAACTATCAGTGGCATAGTTGTGATAAGTTCATTTCTCTCTTACACAAAGTACAGGTATAAGCACCCAGGGCATGGTGATTTAAGAAGTTCCTAGGTACTCACACCCCTTCCTCAGGAACATTACAGTACTATATATGAAATTTTTAAAGCTGTTAACAATTTTTTTACTTTTTCAAATCAATGAATATAATTTTTCTCCTTTCCCATAGTTCTTGAAACAGACAAACTTCTAGTATCATTCTCCTTAAAGCTACTAAACTATTTCTGCAATTAAGTGAAAAATTAAGGCTTGCTTCTGTAATGAATAATTTGTAAAACAATGTCTTCCCTTGGGTTGTTTTTTTTGTTTTTCAGCCCAGTGTAGTGTTTTCCTGTATATTCAGTCATGATAATAGCTGAAGAGAGACTAGAAAACAAATTTAAATAGTTACCCCAGTTCTGTCTTAAAAACAAAAGGAAACATGAGATTATGGTGAGAAATGTATTCATAAATGACATATTTATATCTATATCTTATCAATAGACATGGACAGAAAGATATATAGAAAGGGCTTATAGTTTGCTTGAAACAATGCTTGTGGTCTTTATCCTGAGGGCCACCAGCAACACTAGAGCATTGATGTGCTGTGTATATCCTTAGGCACATTCTGTCTCTAGATTTACTTTAAAAAAATATAATTTATTGCTGAGCACAGTGGTACTCTCATGTTGAAATTTCTCTACAAATTCACCAGTCTATTAAGAGTGTTGCTGTCTACCTGGACGACTCCAACTGCATATCAAAATCATTGATTAGTTTCCATAGATTTGGCACCTTACTGTAATAAATTTCAAAGTTTATTTTTTTAATCCAAACTTTAAAATTATAACTCAAAGACTAGTTGAAAAAAATGTATTCAGAGTTAGAGAATACGTAGAGTCATACTTACATATGTACTTATAATAGGTCATAAGTAAAGTTACATATATATTACTAATTATATATAAGAGCAATACAACTAACATATTCTAGAAACCTGTCTCTCTAGGATGATGGTGAAATATTATTTAGTAGTAACCTGAGAAGAACTCTCCTGGTCATGATTGGGATAGTCTTTCTACATCATTCTGCTTTTTATGCTACAACCTCTAAACTCAACTCTGATTTTGAATATTTGGGTTAAATTTATTTCCTTGAATCAGAATGAATTACTAATTGCTAACAGTTCTGTCCTCCGTCTAGAGTTCTTCAAAGCTCATCATTTAAATTATTGAGATGATCTGTCTCAGATAATCTTTTTTATTTTTTAACATCTTTATTAGAGTATCATTGTTTTACAGTGGTGTGTTAGTTTCTGCTGTGTAACCAAGTGGATCAGCTATACATATACATACATCCCCATATCTCCTCCCTCTTGTGTCTCCCTCCCACCCTTCCTATCCCACCCCTTTAGGTGGTCACAAAGTACCAAGCTGATCTCCCTGTGCTATGTGGCTGCTTCCCACTATCTATTTTACATTTGGTAGTGTATATATGTCCATGCCACTCTCTCACGTTGTCACAGATTACCCTTCCCCCTCCCCATATTCTCAAGTCCATTTTCTAGTAGGTCTGTGTATTTATTCCTGTCTTACCCCTAGGCTCTTCATGACATTTTTTTTTCTTAAATTCCATATATATGTTAGCTTATGGTATTTGTTTTTCTCTTTCTGACTTACTTCACTCTGTATCACAGTCTCTAGGTCCATCCACCTCACTACAAAAAAACTCAACTTCATTTCTTTTTATGGCTGAGTAATGTTCCATTGTATATATGGGCCACATCTTCTTTATCCATTCATCTGTCGATAGACATTTTAGTTGCTTCCATGTCCTGGCTCTTGTAAATAGTGCTGCAATGAACATTGTGGAACATGACTCTTTTTGAGTTATGGTTTTCTCAGGGTGTATGCCAAGTAGTGGGATTGCTGTGTCATACGGTAGTTCTATTTTTAGTTTTTTTAAGGAACCTGCATACTGTTCTCCATAGTGGCTGTATCAATTTACATTCCCACCAACAGTGCAAGAGTGTTCCCTTTTCTCCACACCCTGTCCAGCATTTATTGTCTGTAGATTTTTTTGATGTTGGCCATTCTGACTGATGTGAGGTAATACCTCATTGTAGTTTTGATTTGTATTTCTCTAATGATTAGTGATGTTGAGCTTCCTTTCATGTGTTTGTTGGCAATCTGTGTATCTTCTTTGGAGAAATGTTGATTTAGGTCTTCTGCCCATTTTTGGATTGGGTTGTTTGTTTTCTTGATACTGAGCTGCATGAGCTGCTTGTATATTTTGGAGATTAATCCTTTGTCAGTTGCTTCATTTACAAATATTTTCTCCCATTCGGAGGGTTGTCTTTTCATCTAGTTTATGGTTTTCTTTGCTGTGCAAAAGCTTTTAAGTTTCATTAGGTCCCATTTGTTCACTTTTGTTTTTATTTTCATTTCTCTAGGAAGTGGGTTAAAAAGGATCTTGCTGTGATTTATGTCATAGAGTGTTCTGCCTATGTTTTCCTCTAAGAGTTTGATAGTGTCTGGCCTTACGTTTAGGTCTTTAATCCATTTTGAGTTTATTTTTGTGTATGGCGTTAGGGAGTGTTCTAATTTCATTCTTTTACATGTAGCTGTCCAGTTTTCTCAGCACCACTTATTGAAGAGGCTGTCTTTTCTCCATTCTATATTCTTGCCTCCTTTATCAAAGATAAGGTGACCATATGTGTGTGGGTTTATCTCTGGGCTTTCTATCCTGTTCCATTGATCTATATTTCTGTTTTTGTGCCAGTACCATACTGTCTTGATTACTGTAGCTTTGTAGTATAGTCTTGCCTCAGATAATCTTAATCAGCCTTATAAAACTTCCCTATCTGTATGCATTCCTGTAATCACAGAACTCTGTGTAGTACAGTGGATTTTAGTGAGAATGAGCATACAAAGAGGATATAAAAATGTGCTTTCTCTTGCAAATGTCTGTGAAGGATGTATAAGCTTTAGAGAGAAATTTTATAAAATTTTATGATTCAAAAAAGGAGCACAGAATGTCTTCCAGAGATCATTAAAAGTGTTATTGGGTAGGATCATATCGCAAAGAGAGTGGTAACTTGGGATATGGGTGTGGATAGACTGATACTCATAATTATGTATTGTAGACCCCACTGAGCAAATTCTGAAGGCTACATGTGATCCTGATGGGTTTGTGGTCTGAGTCATGGAACTACTAGCCAAGAAAAACCCCATTTTAGTCCAAATTTTTCAATCGAAAGAGGTGTAGATCTGTTGGAAAAGCATGACCCTGGTGTAATGAAGCCAAAAAAATAGTGGTAAGATTTCCAAGGGCTGATGAGATTGTGTGCATTGGACTGTGTGAGAGGGAGAGGAAAGGAGTGTACAGTGGACATGAGACCTGGAGTAAAGTACTTAATTCTGTCACTCTTTTTATACATTACCTACCACTTCAGGTAGAAACATACTCTGAATATTTGAGAACAGGCAGTCCTCCAAACTGAAACAATTATGCTTTCTCCAAACACTTCTGATTCTTTTTTCCTGGGTGTTTCATCATGTCCTGCTCTAATAGACCTTAGCATAAATGCAGTGCAATAGGGTGTAATGCACTTGTAAGAAAATAGGCTTGAACCACTGGTTCAAGTGTTGGCTCCATCATATGTTTGCGTGATCTGAGGTGCATTATTTAAACCCTCCAAGCTTTAGTTTTCCCATCCTGAAAATACTGATAATAATAGTATCTCTGACATAGGGTTGTTAAAGAAAAATAAATTCCAAAGAATTGCTAAGCAAAATGCTCAATAAATTATAGATACACAAAATATTTTAGCTATACTTTTTTCATGGTAGGAAGAAAGTTCTAGTCCTGGCTGTTTGGGAGACAGACATATCATCTTCACCATTTTTATCTCAAAAGGGAGAATTGAATCATGTGATATCATGATAGTTCTTTGTGTTTTAAATGTAATTAAACTATGATACTTAAATTTTTTATTTGATCAAGAGATGAGTGCAGTATTTTATAGTCTAAGATATACAGTGTAAAAACTGTGACAAAGCTATAGTTTGTTACTGTGATATCCAGAAATCTCACATACATTAAATAATATTCTGATTCCATATTTTGGGTCATTGATAAATACCCATTTTGATGTATAATCAAAACGTAGAAAAATCATTTTATACTATTTTTACCATTAAGAGAATCTGCTATAGAAAACAATTCAGAGGCTCACTATTGTTTATATTATCTTTCCATTTTATTACACTTTATTGTATAATATTTAGCATACTAAAGAATTATAACTCTCTAAAATAGATATTTTTCTTTACATTTTACTTTCTTGGGTTGTTTTGTAATTTTGCATATGCCTGCATGTATACACATATAATATCACAAATTAAGACACTTTTATAATCTACAATCTGGTTTAGTAATGCCTTCCCAAATGCTCTCGTTACAAATACTTGTCTTGTTCATTCTTGTTATAGCTCTTGAGGAGTTATCCATTCCTACAAATCTTGGTATCACAAGAAAAATGAATAATAGTAGTAATAACAGTAAATGTTGAAAGTTGGATAAATAATGATACGCCGTGTGCTGTATGAAACAACAATGAACTTCGAAAGTGAGATCAAATTTGTATTGGTTTTCTTCACTACTTTACACATGTGATAAGTTGTGGATTTGTGAACAAACCTTAAAGAAACCAAGCCTGTGTAAAATATTAAGTAATATGAAATTATTTTTGTTGAAGTTCGTAAACTCTGCAGACTGAGGCAACTATCCTTAAACAATTTATTTTAACAAGCATTGAGTGTAGCAGGTTTGCACCATAACATGATACTCCAAATTAAACTTTTGCGTCTCAAGTGCCCTTTATAGCAGTTTTACAGTTCATAAATTCTCTACAATCTTGCTCTGTGGAGTAGTTCTAATAAATCTTAATTCTGCTGTAAACATTAGTGCACCTACTAAAATGGCATTTTCAGTCCTAACAAACACAAATGCAGGAATGGGTCTCCTCTGCCATATGGAGAATTTACCATAGAGTTCATGAAATATTAGACATAATTTTGGTAAAGAGGAAAAGCACCTCAGATTATTATCATTGCCATAGAGAAAACAAATCAGATGCTCATTATTTATGTATATTTAAAACAGGTTTAAGAGTCATAAAGTCTACCATGGGAAAAAAAAACCAATTTGTTAATGTTATGAAGATTGGAGATTACATGATGGAGAAAGAAGAATTTAAGATATGAAAGTCTTAACCCCTTATATCTTGTAAACTTTCTGTATTCAGCACATGAGAGGGTTCAGCACATTTGTTATGTTTGATTAGTGGAATCTCATTCTATTCCTTCCATCAAAATTTGATTCATCTGGAATTTTAAGTTTGAGATTATATTTGGAGAAATTTTGTGGAAATCTCTATGTTGACTAAGTAGAGCATACTCTTTTATATCTGAGCTCCTTGCGACCAGGAGAACAGTGTTGGGTGAAGGCAAATATAAATGCTGAAATTTAATTAACTATCAGCTTTACCACTGTGTTCCTTATTACCTTGTTTTACAAGACTATTAAAAAAGTCAGGAATATAAATAAATATTATTTGATCTTTTCAGACTGTGCTGATAATGTTAATACAGAGAAAATAATTTTTCAAATAGACTAAAAGGGAAAAGCAAATGACTTTGTGTATTTCCTTCTCATTTCTTGTAGGCAGCCCCTCCCCCATCCTTCCTACCTCCTCTTCCCAAACTTCAACTAGAGAGATTGTTGGACTTCTGGATATAGCTTCCATGTCCCTTAACTTATCACCTTTTTCCTTTACCTTTTGCCTGATATTCTAAGAAAATGCCTAAATATAATCATCTACTTGATTATAATTTTCTCTTCAGAATTGTCCATTCGGCTATTTACTCCATCTGTTGAGCTTTAAAAATGAAAATTTCAATTCCAAAAACTTATCTGTGTAAGTCCTTTATTATGGGGGAAAATATTCTGTTGCATATCTCTGAAGATATACAACCCATTTATATTTTTTCTCAAGTTTCTGTTAGCTCTATTTATTCCATTCTCTATTAGTTTTTCTGTTAAGATTTTATCTTCTTTTTGTGTTGCTGGTTTTCTTCCTCTGTTGAGGATTTGGGGTTTCTGCTCATACTTATAATTGAGAATTCCTATTTATCTTTCTATTACGTTTACTTAAGTCTGAATCAGTAACTGAAAGGTAGGACTTGACTCCTGTGTGTGAGAGATCCCTGCCCTTTATAGGACCAGCAGTTACCTGGAGAATTGTCTTGAATCTTTGGTCCAGTTCCTGTATTTGTGTTATAACTTGGAGATAATTTCATCACTATTTGCTGTTAGCATGGATGTTCCATAGGTGTCCACTTGTGTAATTTCTCATGTTTGTCAAATGTCCTAGCTTGTCTTAATTTACCCTCCACATAATCATGACAAATTTCCCAGGGCATGAACCACTCTCTCATCCACTGACTCTGGGCCTTAAGCTTCCACACATCATTCCTATCTATAAAAACACCCTCACCAGCACTTGTTTTAAACATTTATTTCCTTTGACTTTATTTCTCCATAGATTAGATATTGTGGTTTTTCTGCCTTTCAAGGATCCTATACATTTATTTGCTTTAATGACACTATGTCTTTTTCTTCCCCACTCTGTATTGCATTTATCATACTAAAAATTATATTTTCTGTCACACCATGGTATTTGAGGCCTAGGGATGTATGCCCTATCTTAATGCAACATATTGATTATTTTATAAACTAGCTAATCAGGATGGTAATCTTGATATCAGAAATTAGTATAGCAACCTTCTAACCTAAAGTTTTATAATCAATGTGTCTTATTTACTCGGTACCATAGAAACAATGAAAGAGAAAACCAAAGCTCTTTAAACATTGTGAGGACTATTTAATATGGGATATTTGAAGACCAGGTCACAGAATAGGCCCTGTAGAAAAGGATTTAGATATTCAATACTATTCATAAAACCTTGTTTTATCTTAGGTTTATTTTAATTATTATTCAAGCACAATCTTTTGTCTTTATACTAGTCTTTAGGAAATGGGCTTTTCTAAAGGAGTACATTACAAATAGTTTCATTAGATAATAAAATTTTTTATTAATGCCATTTAAAATTTTCTCCTACTTAAAAGGGTATTTGACTCATGAAAATGTCATATTGATTAAAATTCATAAGATTTACAATGTCAAAATTAAGGGGATCCATTAGTCTGCATTGTTAAATCATTTTAAGCACTTTTCAATAATTTTACTGTTAATCCAAGAAGTAAATTAATTCAGTATGAGTTATATCTGAAGACTGACTTTTCTTATGTAGAAATAAAAAGTTCAGTGAGGTGTGTGATGGTTTTAAGGATGATTTTTTTCCACTATGAGAAAAATGTAGCCTGTTGATATATTATCATCAAAAGATGTCAAATGGAAAAGTGGAGTCAAATTATACTGAAATTGCTTCTAGTGAACTGATTATTTATATTGGTACAATGTCTCACCTTCCTTACCAGACCAGTAGAGGTCTAAGAAGCTGCTTGAGAGAATCACGCATAGTGTGGGTTCATAACTTCTGTGTTTATTACTTGAGACCCTGAGTAATAATAGACAATCAATAACAGTATTAAAGTTTCTTGCCTTCTCATTTCTGGACCCATGTTCTCCCAGGAGATGAGGCACTAGAGCATAGATCTTCTTAGCCAGTCTGTCTTGTTCCAGATTAAGGGAGCATGGTGTGTCCACATTCCTGAGATCCAGGTGGAAAATTTCTTACGTGTGGATATTTGTATGGTGGTGATAATCGTGTCTGTTTCTTGAACATGATGTCTGGGTTATATGGTTCCCAAATACTCTTCATGATCCAAGAATGAGGGGGAGACACATGGACTGAGGTTTCGCAGAGAACTACTTATAAGCGATAAGAGGTGGGTCCTGGGAGATACATCATTATCCCCCATCATAAAAGCGGAAAGTTTACATCATACAGGCAGAAAGTACCTTGGTCTCCTGAACTCATCCAAGACTGTTGGTATGTGAAGCTTGTAGATAAAGCAAGTTTCATTATAATAATGATTCACAACTTTTCTGTCTCTGTCTTCAATGTACAGAAGGCATTCAAATTTTCTTCATTTCATTTAAAATCCAAATTAAAAAGAGAGAAATTTCTGTTTATCATTGTAACAAGAATAAACTCATAGACCACAGACAAGGTGAGCTAAAAATAGAATCAAGGTTATTAAAGTCAGTGCCTCAGATGGTCATTTCAGTAATTCACCTGCAACTTGATGTAGGGTCAGAAATGTTGTGGTGACTACATATTATACAAAAGAATATTTCTAATCACACATGGAATGGAAAATCAAAGTGAAGGGCAAATGGTTTCTTAGCACTGCTGGTAGGTGATGTCCCAGGGAAGGGTAGCAAGATTATCTGTGAGTGCACCTTCATACTGTAGGGGAAGAAACACTAGAGTAGGAGCTCCAAATAACCGTGGTGCAGCCACTGCTTACACTAGTGGCTTCTAAACTTGACTGCACAGTGGAATCACCTGGGATCTTCAAATCTCACTGATAACCCACTCCCAGACATTCTGATTTTTTGGTATAGGATGTGACCTGGGATTTGAGAATTTTAGAAGGTTCCCAGATGATTCTAATGTGCAGCAAAGATTGAGGACCACTGTTTTAAGCCACTATTAACACGTGAATTTTCAGCAGTTTCATTTTCTCACTGGTAAATGGATTATTAACAAATTCCTGCCTTGTAACATTGTTGGGATGATTAAACAAAGATACTGTGTGAAAATATTTTGGAAAGGGGTAAAGTGATACTTTAAGGTAAAGAATCAATTAGTAGCTTATGAGAGTCTAAGAGGATTATTAAGGTTTTCTAGATGAGTTTGCAACTCTGGTGATAGTTAAATATTGATAGGTTTAGATTCTTTAAAAATTTAGAGATCTAACTGTGCTTCAGAATGTGTTTCTCTTTATCTTATACTCATATTCTGATATTGAGCTATCAGATTACAACATGCAGTGTGGCACACCAGGACGCACACAGGTTGCAATCAGAGGTTGGTTCAGCTCTCTTTGAATCACTTTGATATCTTGAGCATGTTATTTAACATTTCTGTGCTTCACTTGTCTATAAAATTCAGAAAAATATGTGTCCTAACTATTTCTCAAGTGTAGGGAGAGAATCAAATGTGCTAATAGATGAAGGTCCTTTGAGAAGTAAACTTACTATTAACCTTCTACAAAAATAAAAATCAGCAATAATTCCAAACTGAGAAACAAGCAGCAGGGTATTGTAAATAGAATATTGACCTGGAAAATTGGTATTCTTTCTCTTTTTCTTTCATTTTCTTCTTAAATAAAAGGGTCTGAAACAAATACAACAAAAATCGTATCACCTGTTAAATGCCCCAGTGATTGGTATATAGCTGGTTTTTATATTAGTACCTATACTATTATATGTTTCAAATATTTTATAATTAAATATTTTTAATAAATTAAAAATTAATTAATTAATTAAACATTAAAATATGACTTTCAGTATTATAATTGAGCTTTGACAAGTCACATAACCTTTCTGGTCCTTTGCTTGTCATTTTATGAACAGTCTTTACTGTCTTCCAAACTATAACATTCAGACTCAAGTGAGTAGTTGATCATCTGATGTAGAATTTTTAAAAGATTAAATATTTATGCTGATTATAATAGATACAATTACATGGTTCAAAAAAAGAAAAACAGAGATTTATCAGATGAGGCAATTGAGAAATGAATTCAGATGTGGTCATCCAAGAAAAAACGGCCACATGCAGTAGTGACTCCTTCGCAATACACACATAAGATTATAAAGGTAATGACAAGAGACATTGAATTTGGACAAATGTAATATATGTAAGATAAAACTAATGTCTTTGGAAAACCAAAGGTTTAGTCAGCAACCTCAGTCCATAAAAGATCCCAAGAACAAACTGGAGGCCATCAGTTACAAACTAGATTTGGTGGGCCTCTAGTTCTGTGTTTGTGTTTGTTTATGTGTGTGTGTGTGTGTATAATTAGAGGTAAAATATGCGTATCGAAATAAGCATTCATATGTGTATGGGTGTATAATATGGATATAAAAAATCATTGATATGTTTAGTCCCATTCTGTTTAGCAACATTGCACGTTTATGGCCTCAGTCTAAAGCCAAGTCCCTTCACACGATATCTAATTGTCAACATTTATAAACCTTAGCTTGGTTTTCATGATTTTTTTCTAGGTTCAGTCCATAGACTTTATCTTTAGTAACTGTTTCACTATCATGGCCTCTGTTTGATATACTGAAATTCAAATTTTTCAAGTAAGGATTTCTGGTCTTGTGTGCTATTTGATTTAGCAATTTAATCAATTATTTTTTCAAGCACTAATCAGGCCAGACCCTGATTAGCTTCTGAGATCAGACTATATATCCTGTGCATTCAGGGTGATATGGCTATAGACTTATTTTGGCGAGGCAGAGGGCATAGGGCTGAAAGACAGCTAATTTATTATATTTTCCCCTTTTCTAGTACTTGCACAGAATGCCTGACAGCTAAGTGTTCATGTACACATACACACACACACACACACACACACACACACACACACACACACTCCTATTTCCAATGACAGCCAAGCTCTGCAGAGGAAGCTGATAGGAAGACAGATCAAATGCTGTTCCCCTGCTCACCAGTCTACTTCTCCAAACACACACACACACACGCACACGCACACGCACACACACATTCATATCCCAATCTTTACCGTAGCAATAGTCATAAAAGTTTTAAAAATGCTTTGTGGTTAATGTAAGGACGGCATTGATATCTCATGCTAAATTGGGCATCCACTACTCCTGTATGTTTTAGTGGCTTAAGATAAGAAGCATTTAATTCTCACAATTTTGTGGGCAGGAAGTAGAGCAGGGCTTAGCAAGCAATTCTTTGTCACATGTTCGGCAGAGGTCACTTGCGGATACTCAGCTGGCGCGTAGGCCATTCTGGAGGGCCCAGCATATATTTGTTCACTTGTCAAAAGTCTTGGCAGCGGAGCTGGAGGGCTGGGCTCAGCTGGACTGTGAGTCAAAGCACTTACATGTGACTCCTCCAAGTGGCATTCCAGTCATCAGACTTCTTACATGGCAGGTCAGGGTTCCTAGGAAAAGCATTCCAAGAGTTTTGTTTGTTTGCTTGTTTTGGTGTCTTACTAATAATTTTTTATACTTTCCATATTATTTTTGTGATACATTTTTGTGATACGTACATTTTTTTTAATCTTACTTTTCTTTATATCTTGGTCTTAAGCCTTACGTTCAGTTCTCCCATATCACTTCAATTGTCATTTTTCTTGAATTTATACCTCTTTTCTTTTATTCTCAAATATATGCCAAAGAGAAATATTTTCTAAATAAAAAGTGGATTGTTACTGAAACTTCAACATGCATATGTGTTTCTTGAAATGTGTTTCAGTAGGTATGTCCTTTTATAATTGCCCTGTTTGCATTCAATATCCAAGCTAGGCTTTCATTCAACAAGTACTTTTAGACTTCACCATATATGATTGTGCAGTTAGGTGTATTCAGAAGTGATGGAAGAAATGGTCCCTATATTTTTACAGTTTGTAATCTATTGCAAGAAGTCAGATAAATATGAAAAAAAGAATAGCGGAAATTTCCAGTGACAAAGAAAAATGTGCAGTTTATGCAAGAGTGCTATAAAATACAAGACCAAATGATCGGTTTGTCAGCAAGAGAGCAGGCAGGAATTTGTCCTGAGGCAGAGGACCCTGAGCCAGTTATTGAAGGAATGCTGTCTGCGAGTCATCAGACACCAGTATGTGGACACTCACCAAGGAGTTGAAAGGGAAGGGATGTTTCCTTGGGTTATGGCCAGAAATAGCGTGAATAATCATGATGAGTAATGTGTCTAGAGGTGATGAGTATAACAAATAGCAGAAAGTTAAAGGGCTTATATGGCAAAATAAAGATCAGATTGTCTCACTTTCGTGTAAACTGAAGTCATTTAGTACTCATTCTTCCATCTTTACTTGAGGAAATGAAACTACATCTATCTATCTATCTAACCTATCTTATCTATCTATTATCTCTCTCTCTCTCTCTCTCTACCTCTCTAACTTTCTATTACTTAAAAGTTTCCCTTTGCCTGTGCCTGAGTTAATACTGTTAACACCCATGTTAGTTTCCTGGTTTTGGCAATATCATTTGGTATGGAAGGTATTGTAACTGGGGCAAGTTGGATGAAAGGTGCATGGGAACTGTCTGTTTCAGTAGACAGAAACTGCTATTTCTGCTACTTATTGTGAGTCTTAAACTACTTTAAAAAGAAAAATTATGCTTAAAATTTTTAAATGCCTTTTCCTTGAGTATGGGTGATGGTAACCAAGATACAATGGGAAGAAAATGAGAATAAAGGTTATTAGATCATCTATTATTTAGTAAAAAGTTATCCTCTTTTGAGGAAACGGTTACAGTTTGTAAGTATATCTTCATTCAAGCTAGATAACTAAGTTCCTAAAACATTCTCTAAAAATCTGTTAGTCTTAAAAAGCAATCCACTTTGGGGCCCAGTCACTCTCTAGCTGACCCAAAATTGGAATTCTAAAGATGCTGTTTGGTATTTCACAAAGGACATCCTAAGTGAAGTTCCTGCTAGGAGCTTCATGGTCAATTGCACCATCTTATTCCTCTAGAACACTGTTAATAAAAAGGTCACAGAGAATTTTATCTTCTGTAGGCTGCTAGCCTCTAGTTCAGGGTCTCTCTACCTCAGGACTATTGACATTTTGGACCAGATAATTCTATGCTTTGGGGGGCTGTCCTGTGCATTGTAGGAAGTTTAACATCATCCCTATCCTCTACCCACTAGATTCCAGGGACATCCCAGGCTGTGACATGTGGCAACCCAAAATGTCTTTGGACATTGAGAAATATACCCAGGTGGGGAGGGGGTGGAAATTAGCTCCAGTTAAGAATCACTTCTGATATACAGTTTTATGCATATTCTCTTGAATATTTACATTAGGATATTCCCAGCTACCTCTTTAATGTTGATTAGATATAACTGTCTATATTCTCCTCCCCTTGCCCATTTTAACTGTGTCAATTCTAGACTCAAGATAAGTTTACAGTCATCAATGAAGTCTGTAGAATTTCAAGGTGTTCTGCTGAATTCATACAATGTGTCTTCACAAATTATAGCCTTAACCACAAACATTTTTCTATTTCTATTTATTTATTTGCTGGCATAAACAAATTTTTGAGTATTATATAAAGTAATAAAATTAGTATTTTATGGCTTACAAAACTCACCAATTTCTAGTTACATAGCTAAGCTATTTTTCTGATTTTAGAACTATTTGTGGTGATATTCATTCAGGAAACTGGTATCAAGCACCTACTTTATGTCAAATAGATGATTTGTCAGGAAATGGGTGAAAAGGACATAACCTCTATCCTCATGGAACTCACTAATCATGGTAGATACAAATGTAATAATATCTTTATAGTTTTGTAATAAATTCCATTAACAAGATATGTGCTAGATGTTAATGTTTAACATACTGGGTAAAGAAAGCACCCCACAAATTTTTAATAAGAGAGAAAATATTTTTAGGATCAATAATAATTTTGAAATTCTTAAACTGAGAAATTCAAGCATACTTTTGTTTCTTTATTGCAAGCTATCTTATTTATACTGCCTAGTAATCCTCTAAAAAGCTGGCTGAAAGTAAAGAAAAAAAAATTCCATTATGGACCTATTGAAAATATATTCCTGATTACATCAATGATAGTTCTGGGAGAAATGTCTCATTAAATCACAGCAGGTTAAGTAACAGTTGATCCAGAAAATGTTTCAATTATACTTTCTAAATAAGGATTTAAAAGATGCCAGCTGTTTCCAGAGGCCCCCTCTCATGACTTTATCGCCCACTTGAATTATATTGGAAAGGAATTGTTTAAAGTATAGCAGAAAGGAACACTATTGTTGAATGATAGTGAACACCTACACTTAAACGCCAGACCCATTATTCCTTATGATATTTTAATAAACAATTTATATTACCTGGATGATCTGAATTATTACTTCATTATCACATATCAAATCATAAAAGAATGACACTAAGAAGCAGCCTGGGATTTAAGGTCCTCCTCCCCTCTCCCCCGACCCATCCATCCTCACGTTATTCGTGACCTGAGGCTGAGTATTCGTGTAGGTTGAAATACCACCCACACACAAAACAAGCTAATTAAGCCATCCTTTTTTTTTTTTTTGTCATCACCATTCATGTTATACCAACTCTAACAAATACAGTAAGATTTATAGTAAGTTTATATCATTTGCAATAACACATATTTTATTTTTAAATGAAATGTCCCGAACTTGAAATACATTCCATCTTATTATTTAATAATGTGCAACTGTAATTCTACTTGAAGTCTGAATTGGGATGAACATCGTCAGTTTTATAAAACATTGAAGGAGTATGCTTTTGGATTTCAAAAACTTAACACAATCTTATACAGTCACCAGTAAAACTTTTCAACTGGAAGAACAGTGAATATCACATTTAATCCTAAATCTGCAATATCACATTGATAAAAGTAAGCTCAAAAATAATCTCCATACCTTAAGTGAGAAGTAGGAGGGAGCTTATGTACAGGAAGACAAATGGAGAATGTTTAGACTAAACGTGATAACAGCTCAGGCTGACTTAAACTGCTGAAATGTTCTGAAAGCAGAATGGGAGGCCCTAAGTTTTCTTTGGTTACCAGGATAAGGAACTGTTTTTTATCTCACAGATAAAAGATTATTTAAATATTATTCTTGTATCCTAGGCATTCAAAAGGAGAGACATAATATATATATCTAAAACTGTTTTAGATTATACAGTCTATTCTCAAAGGAACTTCAGGAATTAGGACAGAAATAGAAAAATAAGGGCATATGACTGCATTTAAAGAAAAACTGCATAGCAAAATAATTTTTTTCTCATTTTCCCCTGGAGATGGTGGCTTATAAACTTTCCATTTGTGCTTACTTTGGATTGTGTGTGTGTGTAAATAAAATTCATTCATAGTAGATAAATCTTAAAAAGTAGCAAAAAAATTATATCAGCAGATTCTAACTGCAAAGCAATGAGAACCCTCATCGTTTGAGTTTGATGCCTCTTCTTTAATATCCTTTCAGGAAGAGAAACTTATTTGGCCATGAGAAGGAGTCAGAAATACACTCATTCAACTGATACTTGAGTGACTCCTGGGTGCCAACTGTGACTGCTCAAGGAATTGACAGCCGTACATATAATCACCATCAGGGGCCTGGGAAACTCATACAGTTCTAGTGAATTCCAGTCATTAACAAAAACTGTACAGCTTCTATAATATTGCAGGAAATAACCCGTGGATGCACAGTCAGTACCATTGTGTCCCATGTAGGTCTCTTA
The DNA here is from genome assembly GCF_003031525.2 of Neophocaena asiaeorientalis asiaeorientalis. Taxonomy (NCBI): domain Eukaryota; kingdom Metazoa; phylum Chordata; class Mammalia; order Artiodactyla; family Phocoenidae; genus Neophocaena; species Neophocaena asiaeorientalis. The sequence goes on along the minus strand of NW_020174712.1, from coordinate 5,270,325 downwards.
AGTGCTAGATACAGATTAATTAAGCCATATGAATTAAAATGTTGAAAGAAATTATACAGTTCATATCCAGGGAAGATGAAAATGCTGCTCTATATTCAAGGTGCTTTTTAAAGATTTTTTAACAGAATAAATAGTAGCTTAAAAGCATTCTAACTTTTGCTCTGAAAAGTCTTTCCTAACTGGGCACTGAGGTCTAGGCAATTGTGGCAGGCAAAATAATAATCCCCCAAAGATGTCCATGTCCTATTCCCCAGAACTCTTAAACATGTTACCTTAACTGACCAAAAGGACTTTGAAGATGTGATTAAGTTAAGGATTTTGAGATGGGAGATTATCCTGGGTCATCAGCATGGGTCAGTGTAGTCCAAGGGTCCTTATAAGGGAAGAGAGAGGCAGGGGAGGCAGAGAAGGGGATGTTATGAACTGAAGCAGAGATTGTGGGCAGCCTCTAGAAGCTAGAAAAGGCAAGGAAATGCACTCTCCCAGAGCTTCCAGAAAGAACGCAGCCCTGATGACCCACTTAGATTTCTGACCTCCACAATGGTAAGATAATAAATGTGGATTCTTTTAAGCCATCACATGTGTGATAATTGGTTACAGAAGCAATAGGAAACTCATACAACAATGTAGAGGCATTTTTAGTTCTTTTAAATTTCCATCTATCTATAAAGTAGGGAGGATGCATAGTGTTTGGAGAGAATTTATAGGTGTTTGTACAGTATAAATAATACAATTTCAAGCATAGTTGAAAAAATGCTAACAATCCATTAAAAAGTAAACGACTTCATTGTATGAATATAGTCAGTTATGAAAATAACATGAGAATTTTTTTTTTAGTCTAGAGGGAAAAACCCTAAAATCTTAGTTCAAAGGAACTGAAATATTGTGAGCTACATCTGAAGAAAGATATAAATTATTATCCCTTTCAGCTTGATTTTTTGATAATTTATAGCAATGTAAAGGTAATATGGACATCAAATGTTGATAAGCACAAAAATTAGAGTTTTAACAGAAGATTTTAAAAACAGCAAAAAGGAAATATTAGAGATTTATCATTGTATCAATATATAAAGCATATCATTATGTCATTTTAAAACTGAGATCAGTTTTTAAATGAATCAAAAAAAAAACAACAAGAACCCCCAAAATCTGTAAAGTACTGTCAAATATTCTATGTCTAAAGAGAATGTAATATAAATTACTTTTTGCTAGTTATGCATTGTATTTCCCTCAGAGCAACAAAATCTTTATCTCTGAAGGCTTTTACTTCCTCACTTTAATACTATTTTTTTTTCTTTTCACACTCTTGACTGTTTCATGTGGCTATGAACTAAAAGTCCTTCCTTTGTTTCTGTAAGTCTGAGGATATATTATTGCTTCTCTATAATGTCATGACAAATATCTTCATTTACGTTTTTGTGAGAAAAAGATGGCTAATTTTTTCCTTTACGTGATAAGGATAAAAAGCTAAGAGTTATATTTAAAACCTCTCTGTATTTCATAAATGTCTATACCATATGGATCCTAATCAAAATAGTTGCTCAAACATTACATAATTGTAAATTGCTAAAGAATCATTAAGTTTCTCTCTTATTTTCTCCTTTGCTCCCTCTCCTATCCCACATTTAAAATATTTTGTCATCTGGAAATTCTGGGTTTCCAAGCAAAACAAAAACAAACAAACAAGAAGCTTTCCTCAGCATAGCCTAGAATGTCAGTAAGGAGTGAGAAAGTCAGAAATTCCCAGGCCTGAGACAGTGACAGAAATGAACAAGGAAGAGGGAGCCAGGAAAATATTGGAAATGTGTACATGGGCTGGAAGAAGTTAAGTGGTTTAAGTGTTAATTATCTACTTTACCAGAAATATTCTGCAATTCTTTCCATCCTAATATTTTTGATGGGGATATTGTAAGAAACCTCCGACTCTAAAGCTTACCCTAGTTTGCTTTCATCTGCCTATAGACTATTGACTTTTTTCTGTGGATGCGGGTCATGTTTATCTGACACTTCCCAGCTTCTTTCTTCAACAACATCCCTGTCCTGAATAGTGAGTGAATAACAAAATATAATCTTAAGTGGAAGAAAGCGTGTGGTTGTATATCTTTTGAGTTTAACATACACAAACTTGGGCAATAATTTTCCAAGTATTGGTCCGACAGTGGATGTTTTAACCACTGAATTTCAACTATTTTGGTTGCTAACAACAAGGTTGAGGGTAAGATGGTTGTAGATACCTGTTAAAAGCATTTTGTCTGTATGAGAATCATAGCTCTCACTGGGCATTAATCAGTTGATCTTAGTTCTCATGGTGCATTAATCAAGGGTCTACTTTGGTTTCTTGAATTAGAGTTGGTCTCTCTGAGGCTGACCATGCCAGGTACTAGGAGAAATGGCCCTGTGGACCTTCAAGGGAGAGACAGAGAAAAACAGCTTTCTCACTTTTACCTCTTGTAGTCCACACATTCTTACAACCATTGCTGGAAAAATCACTTACGTTCATATTAAATAACTATATATTGATATATAAATACACACATATCTATCTATCTATCTATATATATCAAAAGCATATCTTCAAGTATGAAGAAGAGAATGAGTTATTTTTCACAGAAATAATATGCTATTACTTTTGCAAAGGGACAACATGAATAAAAACAGAGCCATGTTTCCATAAGTTGCCTGATTGCAGTGGCATTCTCTAAGGCACATAATAATTAGCTCTGCAGTTCTTACAGAGATGATTGTCTTATTGCTTTATTAACAAGCCTAATGTTAATACTGTGTTTTCAAAAACATTTTCATAATACTTGAAAATTTCCTCAAAAAGGAAATTTTTATGAATCTGTCATTTGGTTGAGTTTTATGTCTTTATAGCTTCATAGCTTCCAGAGTCAACAACTAGCAATTTTCTTTACTTATGCTTAGACTATTTTCAATACTTACATTTTAAGATATCCTGCTGTAGAGCAACTCTGAATATAGAAAACCGTAGTAAACAATTAAGGTTGTATTCTTAAAACATTCACTCAACAGGAAATTATTTAATCCAATTTTGCATGTACAAAATACTAACATTAAAATGTACTTCTGGTGAAAATAATGAGAGTTCTCCTATAAAGAAAAGAATGTATTCATAAAGGCAACAACTCCAGTTCTAAAGGCCAAAATTTTCCTATAGTTACCATTTAACTATATGCTGTGGTAATTTAATTGTAAGTTGGAAGAAATCAATAGTGTGCATAGTATAATACTGCTCACGAGGTCATCTTGAAGTGTGTTACTAGTTACAAGGTACTGTTACCTGTGTGATTAGACGTTAAATACTCAAGCTTTTGCTCTAACTGGGGAGATCCAAAAAGTCTCTTTCCTGAATGCGTATGTGCCTGAAGCATCCATATGGAAGCCAGTCATGCAGGCGTGCGCCTTAGGAGTGTGTGAAGGAACCGCAGAACTCTGGCAGAGACCTGGGAGATACAAGTTGAAAGCATGGAAGTATGTTAGGGAATTGAAACGATGTACAGGAGGCAGAGGTTAGGCAAACACTCACTGGCAAAGTTACAGTAAGAGTTAAACACAAAAACATATTCTACAAATCTTGGTTATCAAAACCAGATCTGAACCTCTGCCATTTGTGTGACCCCAAGTCCACCACACCTATAATTGAGCCCATGTAAACTAGACATGAAAACTGCTAATTTATCCAAGGAATTTGATCTAAATTCTGTTAACGTTGTTGACAGAACTGTGTGGCTTCTAACCATATATTTGTTGCCATTTTATTTCTGCAACGTTAAGTAGAAAAAATTTTACTTCACCCTTTTTTATAGAAATATATAAGGAAATGATGATTTTTCGGCCCCCATTACTGGGATTCGAAGGAGAGAAGTTTCCAGTCAGTTACATGAGTTTGGATCTTTCCTATATATACCTGACTGTTTGCCCCATCCATCTCAGGGGAAGAACTCTAATGTGAAAGACAGGGATCTCTGATGCTGTAACTGAGATGCAGCTTCTGATTTTGACTAAACTTTCATAGAGCTGCACTTCCTGAAGAGATTTACCCTTTGAAGTTGTCAGAAAAATACCACTTTAATACCACAAGGTATCCTGGAGTCCAGGGCATCAGCTGGACCCTAACTCAGGCTCTTTAAATCTATATTTTGAGTCTTCCTTAACTCTGATAATGATAGAAAGTTGTCAGTTAATGGAAGAGTTATCTACTTTTACTTTGGATGGTCCTCAGAGGCCTTCCTTGGATTCATAAGTAGAATTAACACAATGAATCTAAACAGAAGGTACCATCTGTGGAGAAAGTCTGGCTATTCAAGGCTTGAAGACATAGATCCTGAGAATGCAGTGTGTTATGAAGCTAAAACTCAAACTACATACAGGAACTCAGCTTCAAATTTCCTTCAGGAGTGGTTTGCAATTATATTGCTTCCTCATATTCTAAACTCACAGCCGGGAAGTTATCTTAGTCAAGTTGGGCTGCTATAACAACATATCATACAGTGGGTGGCTTGAACAACAGACATTTATTTCTCACAACTCTGGAGGCTGGAAAGTCCAAGGTCAGGGTGCTGCATATTTGGTTCCTAGTGAGAGCTCTCTTCCTGGCTTGCAGACAGTCACCTTCTCACTGTGTCCTCACATAGCAGAGAAAGAGATGAAGTAAAATCTCTGTTGTCTCTTCTTATAAGGCACTAATTCCACCATGAAGGCCCCACCTTCTGATCTCCTCTAAACTTAATTATCCCCCGAAGATCTCATCTCTGATAACATCACATTCGGGGTTGGGGCTTCAACAGATGAATTTTGGAGGAACACAATTCACTCCATAGCAGGAGGACATCCCAAATTCTAATTTATATGATATTTTACTTTGGAAACAATCCAAAACCAAGCTGAAGAAGAGATTATGAACAGTTATATCAGGGAGAGTCCCAAATATAGCTTATGATCAGGCATAATTTTAGTTAAAAGTCATGTGATGTTTAATATAACAAAAACTACTTTCAGGAAAGCACAAAAGGAAATCAATACTAGGATTACTATATTCATTTTGACCTAGCCTATGAATAGAAAAACCTAGTACATTTTCCATCAAGACAGCACTTTAAAAGAAAGTACTTTGTACTTATCACTAACTAATTTGCCTTAAGAGAGAAAGTGAAGCTGCCTTGTATCAGAGTCATTCTCCACCTATCTTCAGAACAAAGAGATTTTAAAATTTAGAAGATTTGCTTTTTTTTTTTTTTTTTACAAAAAGAGAGTCAGAAATTTATCTTGAGGTTCCATTCTAATTCTTTAGCTCTCTGTGAAATGGGGGAATCTGCAACATGGGTAACCAAACTAAACAACCAAGAAAAGTTTTAGCCCAGATACTGTGCAGGATAGATGTTGTGCGAGCTGCAAGGTTAAGGAAGATGCAAACCCTGTCTTGGGCTACTTTCCTAAGTGAAACGTAGAGGAGGGCCCTCCCCTCTAGGAAGACACCACAGCAGTTGGAATAGGACATGACGTGTGCCGATGCACCATATTTGAAAATGGTGAGCAGGCGCTATAATTATAGCATCTTCCTTTCCTAGACTAATGGGGAAAAAGAGAAAAAGATGAGATCAATGATATGTTTGATATAAGTCCAAATATGCCTTAATAAGAAATTACCCATCATGGATTGTATTTAATTAAAAGAAGAAATTTAAAATACAGATATTTTGGGCTTCCCTGAGATGAAGGTGCATGTGTATATGAATGATGTGCTTTTACAAGGTACCAAAGAAACTGTGGAATTTATTCACTACTGCAGAGATAAAAACATCCTAGATTTAGAGTCTTACCCTTATCCTGAAAAAAGTAAAACTTTTGAAATATGCACCCAGTAGACCTTAAATGTGAAATTTGCTTTTAAAAATATATTCAATGTCTTTATTATTAAAATTTGATATAACTTGAGTTAACTCTTGAAGGACGATTTTCCCAAAATATTTTGGTACCAGTGTTGCCTTGTAACTAAAAGAGCCCACCTAATTAACAGAAGGACTAGACAATTTCTGAAACAACTGCATGCATCCCTTAAACGGAACATGTTCCATTGAAACAAAACGTCTCTGTTTATCAGATATTATAGGATGTGATTTGCTTCAAGCTGTGAGGCAAATCTGGCAATCCATTCAAAATCAACATGAATGTTTGTAAAGCAATTTGTGGTCTGCAGTAAAAAGTGCTGGGTTGATCTCTAAATAAGGAAAAATGATGCTCCTGAAGGCAATAGCACAGATAATGTTCTGTTTTTCTTTACATTTCCCAGTGGGTGTACATTTTAATAAATTAATCTAGCACTGGCATGAATGTCACAGGTATTGCAGAACTTCTATGTGTAATTTTCATTCACTAACTCATCTCTTCTAGCTTTGCTTTTCTAACACATATATGGTTGGGCCAAAATATTTGTTTTAGTTTTCCAAAATGTGTATATTTTTAGTCCATTCTCAAAAGATGGAAGAATGGTTTTCACTGAATTAGTCTCCTGATTTGGCAAACACACTCCCCATTGGCACATGCAAGCCTGGGAGGGAACAATGAAGAGGCCACTGCTGCTCATTATTGAGCTGTCATATTCACTCCTCTTTAAACTGCTCTTGACTTTCCAAATAACATCCCTTTTAAAAATAGCTCTTTACGTTCTGGATTGCTGGCTTGTGCTACTATATATTTTAGCTTACATCTTTTCATCATTTATTCACAAGGCTACCCATCATCTAAAATAACATTAATCAGACAAAAACTTGACTAAAGCGTGAATATCTCTGTATATGAACACTGGCAAGCTAGCTGACTGGATTTCCTCAGAGGCATGTGCAGCTCACTCTAATTCTAAAACTTTGTTTTAGCTTAAATACATAATGTCAAGTTTAAATTAAAAAAAATGACTTACGCTTGATCCTTCAACTTTACATTTCCTTAGGTGGATTACACATGTTAAGACAAATAAGATGCTATTTGCTATTTTTTGAAGAAAATAGGGGGTAACATAACTGAAGTTGTTCTTTTTAAATATGTAAATTTTGTGAATCTTTAATCTATTGCTAAAAAGTAATACTATATACTATTGCTAAATAAAAGTAATACTAAAAGTTCAGGCTCGTGAGGGATTTAGTCGTAACATGGGGATTTTTACTGTGTTCTGATTAGTTTCACCAGTAGAATTTGAGGAACCCAGATTAAATAATTTTTGACCATAATTCTCTACTGAATGAACCTGGTGGAGCTGTTTCTGCTTCTCCAACACTTAGCTTAACGTCCTTTGGCAAATAGCCCACTCTTGTCGATATGCCAGTTGGAACATGAAAGTGGGGCCCATTATCCTTTTTTCTAACATGTTATTATAGCATTTGACATAATTCCCAGCTACTACACCCACTGCAGTTCACCCACTGAGGAGCAGCGAGCCGATTTTCTACAAAAATGAAGTTATGGATGATGTATGTACATGGATAATATACTGTGCTGTTTGCTGAAGACTTGTACCCTGGAGTATCTTAGCTACTGACATATGCCAAATACAAGTTAAAGACACCACTCCAGTTCATAGCACATGCTACTTACATGTCTTTATTTTCCAGTTGGAAGTAGTCACTACTAGTGGCTTCAAAGAATGCTTATTTGTCAGCCCTACAACAGCATTCAGATCCCTTGAAGGATCTGTCGTTTATTTTTTAACGAAGGTGCAAGGAAATAACATTCAACGAATCCCATCAAGTCTGACATTAACCTAGCTGCCTAGAAAGGATGCTGGTTTCTTAGGAAATATTACAGTATATAATGGTAGGTAAGAATATGGTTGAGAAGGTTATGGAACTAGATTCCCAGGTTTGAATTCTGGCCCCAATACTTGACTGATGCTTAATTATGGATCCATTACCTAAATTCTCTGTGCCTTAGTTTCCTTGACTGTGAAATGGAATTAGCACTGTTGCCAACATCAAAGGATTATTAAAGGGATTAAATAAATTGAAATATATAAAATGCTCAAAGCAGTGCTTACCACAGAGGAAATACTCAATAGATGTTAGATGCTATTGTTGCTATTTACATTATTATTATTATTTAAGGTACAGTGACTTTCTTCTCACAAATCCATGCAGTTTCATTTAAGCATCTTCGAGTGCATGCTCACTTCCAAACCATGCATTCTTAAAAGAAATTGAGATTCTGATTTTAGCTTTGATTTTGTGGTTATGTTCTCAGACCTACAATGGCCCCTATCTGTTCAAATTTTATTACTTGTAGCATATTCCGAAGAATCAGATGATCATGGTTGAAGTGTGTTCTTGGCTTATATATAAAGACAAAGCTTTTACTTTGAGGTGAAGCTGAATGAATGATGCAGCTTAAATCTCAGATACTTGCCCCACCTAACGGAATCTTAATAAAACAGGCATCTTACGTGTACCAAACTTTGCAAAGAGTTCATAAAGCAACAAAGTCCAGTCAGAAAAAATTTGTTCTAAAACGTATTCCAATACTTAAATTTGTGCTTCTAGGAAAAGGTTAGTAAGACTCTAAATCAAAACCCACAGCAACATTTCTCACAAGTACTTTTTTTTCTTCCAACTATTCTTTCCAATTCTTACCCTCTTACCCTTCCCTTTCCCCTTCCTTTATAATGTAGATTGACTTAAATTCTCAGGTTAAGGAACCAGATTGATAAAATATAATCCTTTCAGTCAGTGCTCGTGTGCGTGCGTGCATGCATACGTGTGTGTGTGTGTGTGTGTGTGTGTGTGCGTGTGTGTGTTGGGAGTAGAGGAGATGGGTAGCTATACATGTTAATAAATTTGATCTTGAAATAAACTTGGCAAATCATCAAAGGTAACATAAAACCAGGGAATTTATTGTAAATACCCATAAAATTGCTATTTTAAAACATAAGAAAGACTCAGTTATTCAAAATGTTTTGAGCAGTTATTATGTGTTAGAAATCAGAAATATTTTATTCCATTTTTTTCAATTAGATTATAATACAGTGGGAGAAACACACAAGTAAAGCAACATTAATTTGATGATAGTATTATGTATAGGGTGATATAAAGTGTGAGCCCAATGCCATATAGAGGGAGGGGTCTGTTTTCTTTAAGCAGAATGGCAGACAAGGGAGGACAATCTTTCGGTGATGCTGAAAGTAACCATCTTGGTTATTTATTTCTGATTGTTATTATCCTATCTCACGTTCTTTGAGATACTGCTATTTCTATTTGTTTTTTTGATTTGCTTTGGGTTGTTGTGTTCTGTTTCACTTTTTTGTTTAGCTTTGTTTTTGGCCTTTTAATAACTCTGTCCCAGTATATTGTTTGCTCACATTATTATTTTAATTTTTAATGAATTTATCTAAAAGGAGCATCTTTTTCATAAACATTATTTGTATTATGGTTGTCCAGATATATGATGCTCTAGTACAATATTATCCCAAAAGTCACATTGTAGATTAAATTGGCTTCCTTGGGTTGACATATACATTAAGCCATCACATATGGCATTGTTTCTAAAGGAAAAATCTGCTATCAATTCAAGAAGATTTAAGCCTAAGTCTAGAATGTCATCTTTTTTTTTAACATCTTTATTGGAGTATAATTACTTTGCAATGGTATGTTAGTTTCTGCTTTATAACAGAGTGAATCAGTTATACATATGTTCCCATATCTCTTCCCTCTTGCATCTCCCTCCCTCCCACCCTCCCTATCCGACCCCTCTAGGTGGTCACAAAGCACCAAGCTGATCTCCCTGTGCTATGTGTAGAATGTCATCTTAATGTCATGTTCTCTCTTTGCATAAATGCTAATTACCCTGTACAAGAAGCCTGTGTTTGCTTTACTTTCTGTGATGTTTTCAACCTGCTGGTTCTATTCAAAAATACATAAATGCATATTTTCTTATATTTTCCATTTGATGTGCTGAAATTAAAATAGTATTTTATTTGCTGCTGGTTATTACTGCTTAGATGCATTTATTTTGTCCTGTATGCTCTCAGTCATCTATTAGGCTGGTTTTAAGTTTATTTACTTACTGTGAACTGTGAATGGTGAGGGAAATGAATTGGTGCAGGTGTAATCTAATCACAGATAATACACAATGGCTGCTAATAAAAATAGCCAAGTAAGCCTCAAGCAAAATGAGACTCTACTTCCAGCAAAAATGGAACTTTAAAACATGCTGACATTCATAGGAAAAAAGGGTATAAATTCATTCAAAAAGTACAGAAAAGAAAACCCTAAATGTTTACTAGAGAACTCAAAAGAGATAGAAGCAAATCCTTCAGTCAAGACTTGTGGAGCAGAAGCAAGAAGAACTACAGTCCTGCAGCCTGTGGAACAAAAACCACATTCACAGAAAGACAAAATGAAATGGCAGAGGCCTATGTACCTGATGAAGGAACAAGATAAAACCCCAGAAAAACTAAATTAAGTGGAGATAGGCAACCTTCCAGAAAAAGAATTCAGAATGATGAAAGTGAAGATGATCCAGGACCTCAGGAAAAGAATGGAGACAAGGATTGAGAAGATGCAAGAAATGTATAACAAAGAGCTAGAAGACTTAACGAAAAAACACCTAGAAGAATTAAAGAATAAACAGAGATGTACAATACAAAAACTGAAACGAAAAATACACTACAAGGAATCAATAGCAGAATAACTGACGCAGAAGAACAGATAAGTGACCTGGAAGACAAAATGGAAGAATTCACTGCTGTGGAATAGAGTAAAGAAAAAAGGATGAAAAGAAATGAAGACAGCCTAAGAGACCTCTGGGAGGCACAACATTAAATGCAACAACATTCATGTTATAGGGGTCCCAAAAGGAGAAGAGAGAAAGGACCAGAGAAAGTATTTGAAGAGATTATAGTCGAAAACTTCCCTAACATGGGAAAGGAAATAGCCACCCAAGTCCAGGAAGCACAGAGAGTCCCATACAGGATAAACCCAAGGAGAAACAAGCCAAGACACATAGTAATCAAATTGGCAAAAATTAAACACAAAGAAAAATTATTGAAAGCAGCAAGAGAAAAACGACAAATAATATACAAGGGAACTCCCATAAGGTTAACTGCTGATTTCTCAGCAGAAACTTACAAGCCAGAAGGGAGAGGTATGATATACTTAAAATGATGAAAGGGAAAAACCTACAACCAAGATTACTCTACCCGGAAAGGATCTCATTCAGATTCGATGGAGAAATCAAAAGCTTTACAAACAAGCAAAAACTAAGAGAATTCAGCACCACCAAACAAGCTCTACAACAAATGCTAAAGGAACTTCTCTAAGTGGGAAACACAAGAGAAGAAAAGGACCTACAAAAACAAACCCAAAACAATTAAGAAAATGGTAATAGGAGCATACATATTAATAATTAATTATAAATATATATGCACCCAACATACGAACACCTCAATACATAAAGCAACTACTAACAGCTATAATAGAAGAAAATGACAGTAACACAATAATAGTGTTGGACTTTAACACCTCACACCAATGGACAGATCATCCAGACAGAAAACTAATAAGGAAACACAAGTTAAGAGACAAGGAAGAACACAACATAATGATCAAGGGATCAATCCAAGAAGATATAACAATTATAAATATATATGCACCCAACATACGAACACCTCAATACATAAGGCAACTACTAACAGCTATAATAGAGGGAAATGACAGTAACACAATAATAGTGTGCGACTTTAACACCTCACACCAATGGACAGATCATCCAGACAGAAAACTAATAAGGAAACACAAGCTTTAAACGACACTATAGGCCAGATAGATTTAATTGATATTTGTAGCACATTCCATCCAAAAACAGCAGATTACACTTTCTTCTCAAGTGCACATGGAACATTCTCCAGGATAAATCACATCCTAGGTCACGAATCAAGCCTTGGTAAATTTAAGAAAATTGACATCATATCAAGCATCTTTTCTGAACACAATGCAATGAGGTTAGAAATAAATTACAGGGAAAAACACGTAAAAAACACAAACACATTCAGGCTAAACCATATGTTACTAAATAACCAAGACATCACTGAAGAAATCAAAGAGGAAATCAAAAAATACCTAGAGACAAATTACAATGAAAACACAATAATCCGAAACCTATGGGATGCAGCAAAAGCAGGTCTAAGCAGGAAGTTTTTAGCAATACAAGCCTACTTCAAGAAACAAGACATATCTCAAACAATCTAACCTTACACCTAAAGGAACTAGAGAAAGAACAAATAAAATCAAAGTTAGTAGAAGGAAAGAAATCATAAAATCAGAGCAGAAATAAATGAAATAGAAACAAAGAAAACAATAGCAGAGATCAATAAAACTAAAAGCTGGTTCTTTGGGAACATCAACAAAATTGATAACGTTTAGCCAGACACATCAAGAAAAAGGGAGAGGACTCAAATCAATAAAATTAGAGATGAAAAAGGAGAAGTTACAACGGCCACTGGAGAAATACAAAGCATCCTAAGAGACTACTGCAGGCAACTCTATGCCAATAAAATGGACAACCTGGAAGAAATGGACAAATTCTTAGAGAGGTCTAACCTTCCAAGACTGAACCAGGAAGAAATAGAAAATATGAACAGAGCACTCACAAGTAATAAAATTGAAACTATAATTTAAAATCTTCCAACAAACAGAAGTCCAGGACCAGATGGCTTCACAGGTAAATTCTGTCAAACATTTAGAGAAGAGTTAACATCCATCCTTCTCAAACTCTTCCAAAAAATTGCAGAGGAAGGAACACTGCCAAACTCATTTTACAAGGCTACCATCACCCTGATACCAAAACCAGACAGAGATACTACAAAAAAAGAAAATTACAGACCAATATCACTGATCAATATAGATGCAAAAATCCTTAAGAAAATACTAGCAAACAGAATCCAACAACACTTTAAAAGGATCATACACCATGATCAAGTGGGATTTATCCCAGGAATGCAAGGATTCTTCAATATATGCAAATCAATCAACATGATACACCATATTAACAAATTGAAAAATAAAAACCATATGATTATCTCAATAGGTACAGAAAAAGCTTTTGACAAAATTCAACACCCATTTATGATAAAAACTCTCCAGAAAATGGGCATACAAGGAACCTACCTCAACATCATAAAGGCCATATATGACAGACCCACAGCAAACATCATTCTCAATGGTGAAAAACTGAAAGCATTTCCTCTAAGATCAGGAAAAAGAGAAGGATGTCCATTCTTGCCACTATTATTCCACACAGTTTTGGAAGTCCTAGCCACGGCAATCAGAGAAGAAAAAAGAAATAAAAGGAATACAAATTGGAAAAGAAGAAGTAAAACTGCCACTGTTTGCAGATGACATGATGCTATACATAGAGAATCCTAAAGATGCCAGCAGAAACTACTAGAGCTAATCAATGAATTTGGTAGAGTTGCAGGATACATAATTAATACACAGAAATCTCACATTGTTCACAAAATCACAAAAGTCTTTGCATGAGGACCTCTAAATCTGGTTGGAGCGTTTATAGACTTTTTTATTTAACATCTTTATTGGAGTATAATTGCTTTATAATGGTGTGTTAGTTTCTGCTTTATAACAAAGTGAATCAGCTATATATATACATGTATCTCCATATCTCCTCCTTCTTGCGTCTAACTCCTATCCCACCCCTCTAGGTGGTCATAAAGCACCAAGCTGATCTCCCTGTGCTATGCAACTGCTTCCCAGTAGCTATATATTTTACATTTGGTAGTGTATATATGTCCATGCCTCTCTCTCACTTCGTCCCAGCTTCCCCTTCCCCTCCCCATGTCCGCAAGTCCATTCTCAACATCTGCATCTTGATACCTGTCCTGCCCCAAGTTTCTTCAGAACCTTTTTAAAATTTTTTTAGATTCCATATATGTGTGTTAGCATACGGTATTTGTTTTTCTCTTTCTGACTTACTTCACTCTGTATCACAGTCTCTTTGTCCATCCATCTCGCTACAAATAACTCAATTTCGTTTCTTTTTATGGCTGAGTAATATTCCATTGTATACATGTGCCACATCTTCTTTATCCATTCGTCTGTCGATAGACACGTAGGTTGCTTCCATGTCCTGGCTATTGTAAAAAGCGCTGCAATGAACATTGTGGTACATGCCTCTTTGAATTATGATTTTCTCAGGGTGTAAGTCCAGTAGTGGGATTGCTGGGTCGTATGGTAGTTCTATTTTTAGTTTTTTAAGGAAACTCCATACTGTTCTCCATAGTGGCTGTATCAATTTACATTCTTACCAACAGTGCAAGAGGGTTCTTGGTTTTCTCAGGGTATATGCCCAGTAGTGGGATTGCTGGGTCATATGGTAATTCTATTTGTAGTTTTTTAAGGAACCTCCATACTGTTCTCCATAGTGGCTGTACCAATTCACATTCCCACCAACAGTGCAAGAGTGTCCCCTTTTCTCCACACCCTCTCCAGCATTTATTGTTTCTAGATTTTTTGATGATGGCCATTCTGACTGGTGTGAGATGATATCTCATTGTAGTTTTGATTTGCATTTCTCTAATGATTAGTGATTTTGAGCATTCTTTCATGTATTTGTTGGCAATCTGTATATCTTCTTTGGAGAAATGTCTATTTAGGTCTTCTGCCCATTTTTGGATTGGGTTGTTTGAATTTTTGATATTGAGCTGCATGAGCTTCTTATACTAGTGTCTGGCCTTATGTTTAGGTCTTGAATCCATTTTGAGTTTATTTTTGTGTATGGTGTTAGGGAGTGTAGTAATTTCATTCTTTTACATTTTTATTCTTTAGCTGTCCAGGTTTCTCAGCACCACTTATTGAAGAGGCTGTCTTTTCTCCATTTTATATTCTTGCCTCTATTTTGTATACTGCTGCTTTACCAAATTCATTGATTAGCTCTAGTAGTTTTCTGGTAGCATCTTTAGGATTCCCTATGTATAGTGTCATGTCATCCACAAACAGTGACAGCTTTACTTTTTCTTTTCTGATTTGTATTCCTTTTATTTCTTTTTTTCTCTGATTTTGGGGCTAAAACTTCCAAAACTATATAGAATACTAGTGGTGAGAGTTGTCACCACTTATCTTTTTCCTGATCTTAGAGGAAATCGTTTCAGTGTTTCACCATCTACCAAATTCATTGATTAGCTCTAGTAGTTTTCTGGTAGCATCTTTAGGATTCCCTATGTATAGTGTCATGTCATCCACAAACAGTGACAGCTTTACTTTTTCTTTTCTGATTTGTATTCCTTTTATTTCTTTTTTTCTCTGATTTTGGGGCTAAAACTTCCAAAACTATATAGAATAATAGTGGTGAGAGTTGTCACCGCTTATCTTTTTCCTGATCTTAGAGGAAATTGTTTCAGTGTTTCACCATTGAGAATGATGTTGGCTGTGGGTTTGTTATAAATGACCTTTATTATATTGAGGTAAGTTCCCTCTATGCCTACTTTCTGGAGGCATTTATCATAAATGGGTGTCGAGTTTTGTCAGAAGCTTTTTCTGCATCTATTGAGATGATCATATGGTTTTTCTCCTTCAATTTGGTAATATGTTTTATCACACTGATTGATTTGCATGTATTGAAGAATCCTTGCATTCCTGGGATAAACCCCACTTGATCCTGGTGTATGATGCTTTTAATGTGCTGTTGGATTCTCTTTGCTAGTATTTTGTTGAGGATTTTTGCATCTCTCTTCATCAATGATATTGGCCTGTAGTTTGTTTTTCTTGTGACATCTTTGTCTGGTTTTGGTATCAGGGTGATGGTGGCCTCGTAGAATGAGTTTGGGAGTGTTCCTCCCTCTGCTATATTTTGGAAGAGTTCGAGAAGGATAGGTGTTAGCTCTTCTCTAAATGTTTGATAGAATTCACCTGTGAAGCCATCTGGTCCTTGGCTTTTATCTGTTGGAAAATTTTTAATCACAGTCTCAATTTCAGTGCTTGTGATTGCTCTGTTTATATGTTCTATTTCTTCCTGTTTCAGCCTTGGAAGGTTGTGCTTTTCTAAGAATTTGTCCATTTCTTCCGGGTTGTCCATTTTATTGGCATATAGTTGCTTGTAGTAATCTCTCATGATCCTTTGTATTTCTGCAGTGCTAGTTGTTACTTCTCCTTTTTCATTTCTAATTCTATTGATTTGAGTCTTCTCCCTTTTTCCCTGGATGAGTCTGGCTAATAGTTTATCAATTTTGTTTATCTTCTCAAAGACCAGCATTTAGTTTTATTTATCTTTGCTATTGATTCCTTCATTTCTTTTCATTTATTTCTGATCTAATCTTTATGATTTCTTTCCTTCTGCTGACTTTGAGGTTTTTTTTTTCTTCTTTCTCTAATTGCTTTAGGTGTAAGGTTAGGTTGTTTGAGTTGTTTCTTGAGGTCGGATTGTATTACTATAAACTTCCCTGTTAGAACTGCTTTTGCTGCATCCCATAAGTTTTTGGTCATCATGTTTTCATTGTCATTTATTTCTAGGTATTTTTTGATTTCCTCTTTGATTTCTTCAGTGATCTCTTGGTTATTTACTAATGTATTGTTTAGCCTCCATGTGTTTGTGTTTCTTGCACATTTTTTCCTGTAATTGATATCTAGTCTCATAGTGTTGTCATCGGAAAAGATACTTGATATGATTTTGTTCCATGAACACTTGACAAGAAAGTGTATTCTGTTGTTTTTGGATGGAATGTCCTATAAATATCAATGAAGTCCCTCTTCTTTAATGTCTCATTTAAGCCTAGGTTTCCTTATTTATTTTCATTTTGGATGATCTGTCCATTGGTGAAAGTGGGGTATTAATGGCCCCTACTATGATTGTTTTACTGGCGATTTCCCGTTTTATGGCTGTTAGCATTTGCCTTACGTATTGAGATGTTCCTGTGTTGGGTGCATAAATATTTACAGTTGTTATGTCTTCTTCTTGGATTGATCCCTTGATCATTATGTAGTGTCCTTCTTTGTCTCTTGTAATAGTCTTTATTTTAAAGCCTATTTTGTCTGATATGAGCATTGCTTCTCCAGCTTTCTTTTGATTTCCATTTGTATGGAATATCTTTTTCCATCTCCTCACTTTCAGTCTGTATGTGTCCCTAGGTCTGAAGTGGGTTTCTTGTAGACAGCATATATATGGGTCTTGTTTATGTATCCATACAGCCAGCCTATGTCTTTTGCTTGGAGCATTTAATCCATTTACATTTAAGGTAGTTATCGATATGTATGTTTCTGTTACCATTTTCTTAATTGTTTTGGGTTTGTTATTGTAGGGCCTTTTCTTGTCTTGTGTTTCCTGCCTAGAGAAGTTCCTTTAGCATTTGTTGTAAAGTTGGTTTGGTTGTGCTCAGTTCTCTTAGCTTTTGCTTGTTTGCAAAGGTTTTAATTTCTCCATCAAATCTGAATGAGATTCTTGCTGGGTAGAGTTACCTTGGTTGTAGGTTTTTCCCTTTCATTGCTTTAAATATGTCCTCCCACTCCCTTCTGTTTTGCAGAGTTTCTGCTGAAAGATCAGCTGTTAACCTTATGGAGATTCCCTTGTATGTTTTTGTTGTTTTTACCTTGCTGCTTTCAATATTTTTTCTTTGTATTTAATATTTGATAGTTTGATTAACATGTGTCTTGGCATGTTTCTCCTTGGATTTATTCTACATGGGACTCTGTGTGCTTCCTGGACTTGACCATTTCCTTTCCCATATTAGGGAAGTTTTCAACTATAATCTCTTCAAATATTTTCTCAGTCCTGTTCTTTTCCTCTTCTTCTTATGCAACCCCTATAATTTGAATGTTGGTGCATTTAATGTTTCCCAGAGGTCTCTGAGACTGTCCTCAATTCTTTTCATTCTTTTTCCTTTATTCTGCTCTGTGGTAGTTATTTCCACTATTTTATCTTCCAGGTCACTTATCCGTTCTTCTGCCTCAGTTATTCTGCTTTTGATTCCTTCTAGAGAGTTTTAAATTTCATTTATTGTATTGTTCATCATTGTTTGCTTGCTCTTTAGTTCTTCTAGGTCCTTGTTAAAAGGTTCTTGTATTTTCTCCATTCTATTTCCAAGATTTTGGATCATCTTTACTATCATTACTCTGAATTCTTTTTCAGGTAGACTGCCTATTTCCTCTTCATTTGTTTGGTCTGGTGGGTTTTTACCTTGTTCCTTCATCTTCTGTGTGTTTCTCTGTCCTCTCATTTTGCTTAACTTACTGTGTTTGGGGTCCCCTTTTCACAGGCTGCAGGTTTGTAGTTCCCATTGTTTTTGGTG
>NW_020174712.1:5209699-5252013 GCF_003031525.2 Neophocaena asiaeorientalis asiaeorientalis | reverse complement strand
GAGGGGGGAGGGAGGGAGGGAGGAAGGAAGGAAATAAAGTTATTAAAATAATTTTTTTTAATTGTTCAAAATTAAAAAGTAATTAAAAGGAAGAGAGCAACCAAATCAATAAACAAATCTACCAATGAAAATAAACTCTAAATACCAAACTGAGATAAACATAAGATCAGAAACAAATTAGATGCAAAAAGCAAACCCCAAGTCTACAGTTGCTCCCAAAGTCCACTGCGTCAATTTTGGGATGATTAGTTGTCTATTCAGGTGTTCCAGAGATGCTGGGTACATCAAGTTGATTGTGGAGATTTAATCCACTGCTCCTGAGGCTTCTGGGAGAGATTTCCCTTTCTCTTCTTTGTTTTCAGAGCTCCTGGGGTTCAGCTTTGGATTTGGCCCTGCCTTGGTGTGTCGGTCTCCTGAGGGCATCTTTTGGGAAGTCTCAGGTCTTTTTCCAGCATTCAGTATGTGTTCTGTAGGAGTTGTTCCACATGTAGATGTATTTCTGATGTTTTTGTGGGGAGGAAGGTGATCTCCATGTCTTACTCCTCCCCCATCTTGAAAGTCTCCTTATACACTTTTAGATTGATGGATGTGTGCTTAAGGTATGAGATTAAGATGAAAAAAAAAAAAACCTAAAAGATCCCCAAACTTCTTTAAGGGAAAAAATTTTTTTTGGATAATTGTGGTTGGTTTTTTGTTGGTTAAAGGGAGGAACAGTTTTTACTGTGACACTGAGAGTGGAGTCAAATGATATAAAAGATCATTGAATTGGCCACACATTCTTAAGAAAGGTGGTTTAAATACTGGAAGGGCCATGATACTCTTCGAGATCTGAATAAAGAGTTATACTCAATGCTGAGGAGACCCTATCCCCTTGCATTAATGAGAAAATGGAATACAGTTACAGGGAGAGGTACAAGAGTAGCTGTCTTAGTCTCTTTGTGCTACTATAATAAATAGCTCAGACTGAGTAGCTTATAAACAATAGAAATGTATTGTTCACATTTCTGGAGGCTGCAAGTGCAAGACCAGGGTGCCAGTGTGGCTGGTGAAGGCCCTCTTTTGGGTCAAAAACTTCTGGTTGTATCCTCACATAGTGGAAGGGGCTGGGGAGCTCTCTGGAGCCTCTTTTATAAGGACACTAATCCCATTTGTGAGGGTGGACCCCTCCTCTTAATACCTGTAGCTCCTAACACCATCACCTTAGGGGGTTAAGATTTCAACATATGAATATTGAGGGGACACAAACCCTCAGACAATAGTAGCAGCTCATTAAGTGTACCACAGCTGGAGACTGGCTATGTTGCCCCCTGCACCAACCAGGTAACTCTTACAGATTGTAAAAGCCTCGGTCACTTTCATAACCCTTGAGACTTTTCCTCAATCTGGATTCCCAAGGTCAATCTAATTTCTCATTGAAAAAGAGATTTTTTACTTTTCAAAAGTTTTTAATATCTGACATAGCTAAGTATGTAGCATTTAGGGATAAGGAGAGCTCCTTGAGTTGTCAAAATTCATTACATACAATGTATATTGTTATTCAGATCCATCATATTAACATTTTTATATAGTGCTGATTTATTATTGCTATTATTGAATTGACACTAAATGATCCAAGCATCTTTGATTTTTCCAATATTTGTAATTTTTCAGATTGTGTGACTGCTTTTCATGAATTTTTGTTCTCTTACTGCTTTCAGACCACTGTCATTTTTTTGTCATTACATATGTATAGTCATTTGTATATAAAATGTTATATATGTTTATATCTATATAGATATAGATATATACACATATATATGTATGTGTATTCATTTCCTCTGAAAGGGGCTTTAACTTCATTGCAGCTTGGGCAACATTTTTCTGTGCCTATTTGAAATGATTTTAAAATAAGAATTAACATGATCTAAATGGGAACAAAATGTACGTTTTTTATAAGTAAAAAGCTTATGTTTCAATGCAAGCAATTTGTGAAGTGAATTTTGCCTAAAAGTTCTCTTTCTCTCTTTCTCTCTCCCGCACACACACATTCTCTCTCTCTCTCTCTCTCTCCCTCCCACACACACACACACACATACACACATACACGTGCGCGCGCACACACACACACATATTGATATATTTATATAGTTCTGCCCCACCACATATAGGGCAAAAGTTTGTGCCGTAGTTACCCCCTTATCCATGGGGGAAATGTTCCAAAACTCCCAGTGAATGCCTGAAACTGTGGATAGTACTGAATCCTATTTGTACTATGATTTTTCCTATACATACCTATGGTAAAGTTTAATTCATTTATTAAGCACAGTGAGAGATTAACAATAATAGTAAAATAGAACAATTGTAACAATGTACTTTAATAAAAGTTATGTGAATGTGGTCTCTCTTACTCGCTCCCTCTCAAAATATCTTATTGTACTGCAGTACCCTTCTTCTTGTGACGATGTGAGATGATAAAATGTCTACATGATGAGATGAAGTAAGGTGAATAACGTAGGCATTGTGACATAGCATTAGGCTACTATTGACCATCTGATGATACCTCAGAAGGACTTGGATCATCTGTCTCGGGTGATCCAAAGAGTTTGAGGAGCAGTAGTTAATAATCAAGGCATTCTTGAGTATAACATTTGAATTCATTATTTTCTCAAAAGACAAATTACATATAAGCATTAACTTTTATTTTGCTGTATTTGAATCATATCAATTTTTTTTATTAGCATTTTTCCAGAAGACTTATTCTCCTGTATTTGAGTACCTTAAAAATTTAATAAATTTTAATTTGGCTTTCATTAAGACATCAGGTACTTATTTTATTTATTAATAGTACTTGAGAGTAATATATCTATAAATATAAAACCATATATATTGTCATATATGTACATATATCTGTATGTGTATATACATATATACGTATATATGTAATGCTATCATTCTAGAGGGTCATTCAATAAAATAAACGTCATAAATGAACTTTTCTCCATGTGCTGTGTGATTTAAAAAACTACCTAGCTAAATGCATACAATTTGTATACAGCTTATAGAGTTTGTCAAGATATTACTTTTTCAATAAACTTAGCAAACTAGGGTTTAGGATGCATTTATTTCAGAGTTGTTTTTTATTTAGTTAAAATACCGTTGATCTGTTTATTTCAGTTTAGTCCAAGGTAAAAATTCATGAGAGATGCTCACTTTTGTTCTTTAGAAGTCAAATTATTCACTATTAATTGAAGTCAGTTTACTTTGTATAATTATACTTTTGGCAGATGAATGAACAAGAAATTATAAAGTTTGAAGCTGCTGCATAGTTAGAAGTTATTTTAAACATCTGTGCTTTTAGAAAGAAATTATATGTAACCTTATTAGCTCATTTATTTGGACTTTTACCATTACTCTGGAGAGAGAGAAATAGCTTTTTATGAAATTCATTTTGTCCTTTGCAATTTGAGGAATTTAGCAGTTAATGGAGTTTAAAAATAATGTAGGGCCTGAGGGAAAACAAAGATTTTTTTAGATTAACCTTATTAATAAAATTTTGATACAAGATATTTTCCAAATTACTCTTTCTTGTCATCATTATAGATGACTTTGTTTATTGAACCATAGTCTTAGCATATGATAATTCTGAGTTTATATTAATTACGTATGTATATATAAAATCATTTGTACATAGAGATTTAAATCTTATTTTTCAGCTATAAAATGCTTAGGCTATATTTACAGACTGAGAAAATTACTTGCATAAATAATTCATTTTTTAATATTTCTTAAGCTAAAATTTCTTTACAAAGTTCATTTTTCACACATATTTACATTTCAGGAAAAACAAGCAATTAAATTTTATCTATTATAATAATGAATATTTCAGGAAGCAAAAGTGTTTTTCCTATTTGTTATTGTCATTGTTTTATCGATACTAGTCTTAATGATATTAAAATGAATGCCCCCTGTGAGATTAAGATACCAATGCTAGCTTCTCACTACTTCTCTTTCCATAATATAATATTTTGATTTGTTTTTCAAAATTTACTGCTACAGACTTTAAAATTTAACTTTTGTGCTTTCATAATTATAGTGATATATCAAAGCAACTAGATGTCTGTCATCCAAAATGAGTTTGTACTTACAGGGTAAACTTAGAAAGTTGCATGAAATCTTTTAGAGTATATTTAATTTAGATGACAAATATGCAACTTGCTATTTTTTTTAAATCTAATTTCCGTTTGTACTTCAGTTGCTAAGATATTTGGAGAAGTAGATAGTGCATTCTAAACTGCAGGGCACATTTCCCACGTTTTTATTTTACATCCTGAATTGTTGACCTATTCAACCAGCGTGGTTAAATTGATTCTACACAAGGTTGCCATTTAAAAAGAGCAACAAGCTAATCCTGTTTAGCGTCTAAGCAGTAGTAATTTAGATGTATAGGGAAGTACATAATGTATTTCAAGAAATAACTTACCACAAGGAATTACTTAAAAACAAATAATGGCAATATAAAGTGACATTATATAACAAAAACTGTACCCTATTTTGCATACACAAATTTATATGGTTAGAAAAAGGAATAGTTCTCTAAATGGCAAAATTAATTTTCTACAGTTTTGGAATAAATCTCGGTGATTCTTTTTCTTCTTTTTAATGCTTTTAGCTAAATTTAATTTATCATTGTATATTATAGGTCTACTTGGCATCATATGAGTCAGAGTACTCACATGATATGAGGATACACAAGTTCAATATCCGAGCACAGCATATTGATTTCTAATATCTGCAGATGCTAAGGCAGTGATGATGGCTTCTGAATTGCTGCCCTCAGTAAATCTACAAATCCATGGCTAATATCATTAAAAGCACAGAGGGACATTATTGCCGAGACAACACTCTTCTGACTGCATTCACCTTATCTCAGCCTCATGTTATTTCATTTGCTCCCCATGCATCCGTGAGGTAGAGAGGAGCAATCTGCTTTTTAGAAGATACATTTTTGACATAATGAAATGTTCAAGTTTTTCTTCACTGAGCAACATTAAAAGGTACTTTACTTTAAAGGCTAATGTTTTCTTCACCAAGCCTCAATGAAAGGTAATTTACCTTAAAGGGTAAAATTTTTAAGTTACATATACCTAATCAGCTTTTTTTTTTTTTGAACCAATAACCATATAGGCATACCTCAGGATTTGGTTCCAGATCACTTCAATAAAAGGAATATAGTAATAAAGCAAGTCAAACACATTTTTTGGTTTCCCAGTGCATATAAAACTTATGTTTACACTATACTGTGATCTATTAAGACTGCAAAGCATTATGTCTAAAAAAACAATGTACATACCTTAATTTAAAAATACTTTATAGCTAGAAATGCTAACCATCATCTGACAATGCAGTGTTGCCACAAAGCTTCAATTTGTAAAAAAAATACTCATTATCTGAGCAATAAAAGAAGGTGTGTCTATATTTGCTTGAAAATAAGCATATTGATTTCTCAGATATCTGGGACATTTTGCAATTTGCCAAGCAAAGTATTTAAAAACTGTTTACTAGCTATATTAATATTAAAAGACTTAAATGTAAGAGTTGGCTATTGTTCTATTAATAATCCTTTATCCAACAGATATTTTGATAAAGACTATGGGGTTTTTTTCCCCCCTTATTCTTAAACCATGTTTTAGGGACACAAAAACCTGGTATATTAGTTCAGTCTCCTCAGAAGCAAATACCAAGCAGGATGAGACTTGTAACTTATGGGAGGGGGAGGGGACTGTGAATGATAAAGGAGGAGGGAACCGGCAGAGAGCCTCAGGACCAAGAAGCAGGTCTGGCACTTACGAAAGGGGAGAGAGAAGCAATGATTAGAGAGGAATAGCCTCAGACTGCAGAGCATTTCTAAAAGAGTATCAGCCAGAACAGTAAGGGTCCCCCCACCCAAAAACAAAAAAAGTTCCATTGTAGAGCAGTTCCAGACCAGCCTGCAGTAGTACCCTTGCTGTTTCAGTTGCTGATGGGAGTAACCTGGGGAGAACATGGCCTCTGCATGAATGCAGTGAGAGACCCAGAGAGGAAGCACAGGGGCCATCGGTCAGCTGTGCCCCCTCCCACAGGTTCTTTTGAAGATTTGAGAGGCATACTTCCATGACTGCCATTCTGGAAACATTATCAATAAGATGTTGCTATGTTAAGCAATAACCGTGAGGATGGGCCAATTTTTTTATTCGGGGTAAAAGAACATATGTCAAAGTATTATAAAAATCTCCTTTTTATTCTTTTTCCATTAAATATTCCTATAAATGCTAAGCAATACATACACACAGAGCCAAGTTCTAAAGAACCAGAGTCATCCCTAGATGCCAGAAAATAAAAAACTCAGTCACAGCTGTAAGGGGGAAAGGTGGTACTGATAACCGCAATGCTGCATTGTGCCGTGGGGTGCCAGATCAGATATAGACCAGAGTGAAGGAGACTAAACTTTTAACAACACAAGGATTAGGTATGTTCTAGTGCTGCACAAAGCTAGAAATTTCCCCATAAAAATGATTTGTTCTTTGAATATGTCATTCCTATTATGCCCTCCATTGTTTGTGATGAGAAGTCAGATGTTAGTCTTATTGGGGTTTCTTTTTATCTGACAGGTCATATTTCTTTGCAAGGTTTTGTCTTTGTCTTTCAACATTTTTACATGATTTGTCAGGGTGTAGATATATTTTTATCCTACTTGGAGTTCACTGACCCCTGTTGATGTGTAGACGAATGTTTTCTATCAACCTTGGGAATTTCCAGCCATTATTTCCTTGAAGAATTTTTTCAATCCTTTCTCCTGTCCTGCTACTCATATGATACGTACATTGTGAGTTTGTGTCCCACATTTTTCTGAGTGTCTATTTTTCTTCACTTTTCTTTTCTCTCTATTCTTCAGATTTCACAGTCTCTATCAATCAGCTATTCAACTGATTCTTTCTTCTGCCAGTTCAAGTTTACTGTTAAATCCCTCTAGTAAAGTTTCATTTCAGTTATTGTACTTTTCAACTTCAGAATTTCCATGTGGTTCTTTTTTATTTTTTAATAATTTCTATCTCTTTATATTCACTACATAATGAAACACTGTTATACATTCCTTTACTTCTTAAGAGTGGTTTGCTTTAGTTTTTAAATGTATCTATAAAGCCTGCTTTGAAGTCTTTGTCTATTAAATCTAACATCTGGGCTCCCTCACAGGCAGTTCCTGTCACTTGCTTTATGTCTCCCTGTGTATGTGTCAGTTCCAGTGTCTTTGTATGTCACCTGTTTTCTGTTGTCATTGTTGAAAACTGGAGATTTTAGATAATATATTGTAGTAGCTCTTGATACTGATCCCCATCACCGAGGCTTTTTGATACTGATATTTGCTTGTTTATTTGTTTAACAACTCGGCTAGACAATTTTAGTGAAGTCTGTTTCACCAGGGTAAGAAGCCTCTGATGTACATTCTCAGAGCACACAATCACCTAAGATTACAGTAGTTGTAGTAGGGCTCTTTCTGACCGTTTCCTTCCCGGTTCTCTCTGTTTTGCTCTCTGCCTTTATGGGTATAACACCCAGCTTTGAGGCTCCACTAATTTCTGGTTGATTGCTCTGTTGTTTTCAGCAATGCCTTGGAGCGTAAATCGTTTCACAGTCTAATTCACATAAATGTGGGCCTCATTGTTGGGATACTTTTTGAGGTCAACTTTTGTGGTTTGTTTTGACCCCAGGAGAGCTCTTTTTAGCAGTCTCTTTCCATGGTGCTCTCCAGCAAACTAGCTGTCCTGTGGTTTACCTTGCTGCTCTCATGGGATTTACCACCTTCTATTAACTGTTTACTGCTAAAATCTCCATTATTTTCTCCAGCCTCCTTAGCCTTGAATTTACCACACTCTGTTGCAAATAAAGTCAATTTCTTCAAGGAGAGCACCAAAGCTCTCTGTTCTTATAGGCTGCCTCTCTCCTTGGGTAAAATCCCCAACTCACTGTTCTGGAGCTGGGATCAGGGTAGTCGATCTGCTTCTCTTGAAGTGACATGCCTACTTTTCCAGTGGAGACAATAGCCTCTGATCTCTTAAGCTTGCCTCTCCCCACATTAAAATTCTATCCTATAAAGGATCTGGGGCTAGAGCAATTGGGGCCCTAGAATTCTTGATCTGCCAAACCTGGGGCAGACTCTCAATCCTATGAGTGTAAGCTAGGAGGAAGAGGGTTGCTGACATCTTGGCTGCGCTCACCTGGTATTTAGCCTTTGCCACATAGAGCTGGGTTGGGGTGGGTGGTGAGAAATGCTGGTGGCCTGCGCCTCCTAAGGCGATACCAAAACCATAGGCTCAGAGCTAAAGGGAGAAGAAGCACCACCTTTTTGGTCACATCTTTCCAGAGTGGAAAGGGGAGAAATGTGATCCAGAAGAAAGGAAAAGAGGGTTTGAACTGTTTCTGAGTTGTTTATTTAAAAATAACTGAAGCAAATATGTAAATGTTCACATTTGTTAAAATTTCCTAGTGCGTATGTCCTATTTACTTTTCTATTTTAAATAATTCATTAAAAAAACTCACGAAAATACAAATTTATCCTAATCCTCAACATTATTATTTCTCAGTGGGTTTTGTTTTTTTTTCTTCTTTGTGGTACGTGGGCCTCTCACTGTTGTGGCCTCTCCTGATGCGGAGCACAGGCTCCGGACGCACAGACTCAGTGGCCATGGCTCACGGGCCTAGCCGCTCCGTGGCACGTGGGATCCTCCTGGACCGGGGCACGAACCTGTGTCCCCTGCACTGGCAGGCGGACTCTCAACCACTGCGCCACCAGGGAAGCCCTTTCTCAGTGTTTTATATGTAATATATCTAACTATAATCATTGGATTATAGGGTAAACATTTTTCTATATGAAGAAAATAATTGATCAGTTTCTATCTTAACCTCCTGGAGGCAAAAGAATGTACAATACTATTCATTTTCCCTTCTGGAGAAAAAAAATTACTTTAACTTTCTATCAACAGATTTTAGACGATTTGAAAGCAGTCTTGACAATTCCCAGAAGACTTGACATTCTATGACTTGGTTTGATGAATATTACCTTGCTGCTAAATTCTTGGAAGAGTTATTGAGACTCTTTTGCAGGCAGCTGAAGACTTAATAAAATCAAATAATACATACTGAATTTTGTAGCTCTAAAACTTTTAGAATTTGATGTCTTATAACTGAATTTCTGTAGCTCATTGGGACTTGGATTACTTTTGACTCAATTGTGAAAGGCGTCTTTAATTGTTAGGAGTTGGAGAGATTCCTTACCCTAATCGACTCAGTTGTCCCCAGGAGGAGTTTCTTTCAGAAGTTAAATTGTGATATAATTTTTGTTTTTAATTAAACAATTCTCTTTTTTTTTGCGGTGCGCCGGCCTCTCACTGTTGTGGCCTCTCCCGTTGCGGAGCACAGACTCCAGATGCGCAGGCTCAGCAGCCATGGCTCACAGGCCCAGCCGCTCCGCGGCATGTGGGATCTTCTCGGACCGGGGCACGAACCTGTGTGCCCTGCATCGGCAGGCAGACTCTCAACCACTGCGCCACCAGAGAAGCCCAATTAATCAATTCTTTACTACAAAGTTTTACTATGCTAATATGTGTTGTGAATGATCATAAGATACGTTTAACATATAGCGTTTCCCATACTTAGTTTTCCCTAGGGCTCTTCCTTTGGAAAGCATCTCCTGGAAGTATGGCTGCTCACAACACACTTTTGGAAAAGCGAAATTAATCTCGCAGTCAGGGCAGGTGTTTCAGTTGATTGTTGTTACCCAAATGAGGGCTGTAGATTTTTCCCTGATGAGGTTATTTGGTTAGCCTTTACCAGCCTGCCATAATGATTTTTTTTATATGTGTGTATGTCAATCCTAATCTCCCAATTCATCCCACCACCACCACTGCCCCTCTTTCCCCCCTTGGTGTCCATGTGTTTGTTCTCTATATCTGTGTCTCTATTTCTGCCTTGCAAACCAGTTCATCTGTACCATTTTTCTAGATTCCACATATGTGCGTTAATATATGATATTTGTTTTTCTCTAAAACGTGATATAATTTTCAAAGATAAAAACTCACTGGGCTTCCCTGGTGGCGCACTGGTTGAGAGTCCGCCTGCCGATGCAGGGGACACGGGTTCGTGCCCTGGTCTGGGAAGATCCCACATGCCGCGGAGCGGCTGGGCCCGTGAGCCACGGCCGCTGAGCCTGTGCGCCCAGAGCCTGTGCTCTGCAATGGGAGAGACCACAACAGTGAGAGGCCCGCGTACCACACACAGAGAAAAAAAACTCACTAAGACCAGTCTCTCATCAGATCAAAAGAAGAATTCTCACAACACTCATTTCCCATTGTCAATTATTTAAGAATAGGAGTTTAGATTCTAGATATAGGTCCTATGATATTAATACTTCTTCAGACCTGGCCTACTAAAATCCAAGTTGACTAAAGTTTTAATAGATCTTACCTTAAGTGATATATTATACCTAAAAGGACTGTGTCCTAGCCCAGCCTTTCAATAACTACATTTGAAACAACTTAAGAAAACTATTAATTGAATGTATATTTCCCAGATATACCAAACAACAAAAAAGCATCTTTTTCCATATTATTAACATGGTTTTATTGTTTCTAAATGAAAGAATGAAGAAATCTCTAAACCACTTAGTAATTATTGTCAAAAGCAATTTATTATCCATTACACTAAAATAAAGTCATTACATTTTGTAAATATGCTCCCACAGTAATAGGTATAATATTAATAACTATTCAAAGTTTTTCTATTCAACAAGTTGAGGCCATAATGTAGAGTTAAAATGAGGCTTATATTTAATATCTGGTCTTTCCATTAATGTGACTTTAGTTAAGCTACTTCTTTATGTTCCTTAGTTTCTCCAGTGTAAAGTAAAGTGACAAAAAGTGTCTGCCTTACACGACTGTGATGGTAGAATGAGATTATATAAAGATTTTGATATGTGGGAAATATTCTATAAATAGCTCCTGTTTTCATTTATTCATAGTTGACATCTGATGGAAAGTCTATCTTTAAAAAAAAATGTTCTACAGAAGCCATCTGGTCCTTTTTGATTAAACTTTAAAGTATTTTAGACTAAATTTGTCAATTGTATATTAAACAGCAATTTTCTCCATGATTTCAGGCAAATGCTTGCCTCACTTGTTTGACCATGTTTTTATATTTTCTCTCAGAGATAAATTGTGATCTGTTTTTGGCTACATCTAGAAAAAGTGAACTGTTCCAGGCAACTCCACAAGTCTAGATTTAAAATTTTCACAGCCTAATGAGAAATTTTGCCAAAGGCCATTTGAGACGTGTTATTTGAGAATCTGTCAAATAAACATTTTAATTAACGTTTTCTTCAGATTCCCTGAGGTCTATTCTTGTATAAAGACATCATGAACCAAAATACTTGGACTATATCATCTCAGGTGCTCAAAAAATACTGCCTTCACTGGGTTAAGATTTAGTATAACACCCAGCACACAAATATTAGTGGAAGTGGCCAAAGGAAATGTTTATTTGAACCATTTATTTTTAAGCCCACAAATTGTCAAGATAGTTTATTTTTTCCCAATACGTCAAATGTAAGTCCCTTTTTTACAGTAAATTCTTCTTTGAATTCAATGGCAAAATGTTCATTTCTTGAAATGGATGTATATGCTTCCCCCCTTCCCCTTCTCAACTTGTTTTTCTTTGTGTTGTAAGTTCCAGGAAAACAAGACCTAATGTCAATACCTGAAGTCGTCAACTCAATGCAGACTTCCTGGTAACAATAATTTCTCTGCTCTTTTTCTTTTCCTTTCTTTTTTCCTAATCATTCTGTTTTCAGTATATCAGTGTAATATAAGTTGCCCCAAGACTTTAAAAGAAGATATAACATACCATTCACTAAAAGTAATTGCACACTTAATGTTACATCTACACAATACAATTCTAGAAAAGTTTCATTTCCATCCTTTTCTTCTGTAACTTCTACTGTGGTAGCCCAAGACAAATCTCTCTGTAGTGTAGCTATAAATTTGCCTCACTGAGATCTGAGATACTTTTCTCTCCTTCATGCTGTCATTGCATGATTTCGTGTCATCACTTGAAAATACCTTTTCCCCTGATTTTAATTTCTCCCATTTCTTATTACATGCCTCTTGATTCTAAAATAGCAAGGTTATGACTTCTAAAACTTTACAAATAATTTCTCTAAGCTGAATGATCTTGCCATATACTTCCCTAAGAAATGGTAGCAGAGAAATATTCCTTCATCTTTCCACTCCAAAGAGACAGACCTACCTATATTTGGAATCACATCTCCTGCCTTTCCCTTAATTTAATAAAAGAATGCTGGTTTCAGAAGCTAGTTTCTCCCTTCTTGCTCCCATCTCCTCGTCTTCTATAAGACATCATGACTATGCATCCAAACATTTCTCTCTTTGCTGTATAAGTTTTGTTCCAAGTCATGCATTTAACACATATCATGTCATAACCTACCGTTTTCCAGACACTCTTCAAAGGACTCGAAGTACAGCATGGAACAACAACAAAAAATTCCTTCTCCACCAAAACCTTCCATTCCAGTTGAAAGATGTAGATAACAAACAAATAAATAGCAAACTAATAAACAGAATTATGTGTGCTCTGCTGAGCAATAGTACACACTACAGAGAAAAATAAAGCAGAGAATAGGACTAGTCAGTGTCAGCGTAGTTTGAAAATTTAAATAATATGAACTGGGAAAATCCTTCCCTGACAGCATATTATGTGTGCAAAGACTGGAAGATGACGAGAAATTTTGTACCAGGTAGAGGAAACAGCAAATACTAAGACTTGCTGTCTGTGTTTAAGGGGGAAAAAAATATGATTTGGCTGGTACAGGGTTAATTAGGGAGAGGGTAGTAGGAGACAGAGAGGTAGCAAGGCCAGCATGGGTAGAGCCACGAACAACATTACAGTGACTTTGACTCCTACTCTGAGTAAGATGGAAACTTAGAAGAGTTTTGAACACAGACGTGAGGTGATTCCCATTACACTTTAACAGAATCATCCTGGTTGTTTCATTGAGTATGAACTGAAGTCGAAAAATGTAGTCATTAAATAAGTGTTCGTGAATATATGGAAAACAAATGAGTGAATGAGCCTCTTGTAAGATAACACTAGCAGGATAACTACTGACATTGATGAACAAATAGTATAGTATAGTATTAAACACATTACTGAGCTGTGAGTTTCATTATAAAGTAATGGTCATCAGCATTAAAGAGCATTTCAAAAATGTGTCATTAAATTTTGCAAAATAGACTAATTTATTTTTACATTAATCCCAAATAATATTTTCTTTATTCCCACTACCAATTTTCTCATCATATTCTTCAAATTTGGAATTATTACTAAGCAAAACAGTGGCAGGTAATCATGATTGGCAGAGACTTGGGTAGAGTATATCAGACTGGAAAATCCAGCAGCCCAAGTACACTGGGATCATTAATGAAATTTCATGAAAAGGAGAAAACAGGAAGGAGCTAACCTAAGTCATTTTTATTGCTGTGTAATATTTCATCATATGAATATATCAGCATTTATTTTTCCATTCTATATTTAATGATTTTTATTTCTGGTTTGGAACTATTACAAATAATTAACATTAGCATTTAACATTCTTGTTAACTGCAATTAACATTCCTGTACATGTTGTTCAGTACACATTTGTATGCATTTCTGTAGAATATACACATAGGAGAAAAACCTTCAGATCAAAGGTTATGTGTATGTTTAGTTTTGGTATATTTTGACAGTTTTCCACAGTGTCAAAGTGGTTTTACTAATATAAGTCCTACGAGTAATGGATCAGTGTCCAAATACTTGCCAATACTTCTTAGTTTTACCAGGCTGATTTTTAGAGAAAAAAAATTGACTGTAACTAATAATATCTCAACTTTGGATTTAATTTGCATATCCCTAACTTCTGATATTGTTTTGCCACTTTTCAAGTTTTTATTGGCCTTGAGAATTTTCTATTGTGAAGGTCCTATTTAAGCCATTTCCCATGATTTTTCTGTTGTATTGTTTTCTTTTTAAATCAATTTATGAGTTTTTTATATATCATGGATATGAGTCCTTTTTCAGAAATATGGATTACAAATATATTTTCCCACTCTGCGGTTTGCTTTTCATCCTTTAATGATAACTTGTTATAGAAAGGTGTTATTAATTTTAACAAAGTCTATGTTTTCAATGTTGTCTTTTTTGTATATGCGTTTTGTGAGATGTTTATGGAATTTTGCTACTCCAAAATCATAAACGTATTCTTCTCTGTTCCAGTTTTACTACCATTGACATTTAGGTCTACAGCCCATCTAGAATGGCTTGTTATGTATGGTGTGAAGTAGGGGTTGAGGTTCATTTTCCCCCTATTGGAATATCCAGTGATTCATTGCTGCCATTTTAAAAGATCACATGTCCTTTCTGCATTATAATGATACCTCTGTCATCAATCAGATGACTGTGTATATATGGGTCTGTTTCTTTAATATTTTTTTATTAGTCTATCTTTTCTTTCACTAATATAACTGTGTTCAATACTGTAGTTTTTTTTGTTGTTGTTTATTTTTGTGGTACACGGGCCTCTCACTGTTGTGGCCTCTCCCGTTGCGGAGCACAGGCTCCAGACGCACAGGCTCAGCGGCCATGGCTCACGGGCCTAGCCGCTCCGCAGCATGTGAGATCTTCCCGGACCGCAGCACGAACCCGTGTCCCCTGCATCGGCAGGCAAACTCTCAACCACTGCGCCACCAGGGAAGCCCAATACTGTAGCTTTTTAAATTGGTAGAGTAATATAACTTTTTCTAAATTTTTACCTTTTTAAAGTGTTTTTTAGCTCTTACTGACTCCTTACTACATATAATGCTTACAACAACTTGTTCATTTCCAAGAAGTTTTCATTTTGATTTGAAATTAATTGAATATATACAATAGTTAGGAGATAATTGACATTTTTATACTATTGAGCCTTCCAATCTATTTAAGAATTTTTAGAAGTTTCTCTCAATAGTGTACAGGGATATTGGACTTTTAAAATATTTATTTTATTTATGTTATTCCCAGTTATTTGGTTAATTTTAGAGTATTTAAAATTATACCTTTTATGGACATTGTTATTTTTATATAATTTCAAACTTACGGAAAAGTTGCTTTAATAGTCGAGGAACTCCCATATACCCTTCATTCAGATTTGCCAATTTTTTTATATTTGCATAATCCTCTCTTTCCCTTTTTCTCTCATGTTATTTTTTTCTGAATCTTCTGCAGTCTACATTCAAATTTCACCAGTTGGTCCAATAGCATCTTTTACGGTACTTTTTCCTAGTTCAACATCTACTTGAGGATAATGCATTGCATTTATTGTAATGTCTCTTTTTTCTCCTTCAATTTGAAGCAGTTCTCCTGCTTTTTTTCTTAACCTTGGCATTTTTGAAAAATGAAGGCCAGGAATTTCAGTTATTCTGTAGAATTTTCTTCAATTTTGATTTATCTACTGTTTCTCCATTATTTGTTTTAGTTTGCAGGAGTTTTGAGGAGGGGTAGTGGAGTTAAGGTGGCAGGTTAGGGAATGCCAAGCAGTGTGTTCTTCTCAGTGAATCATAAAGAAAGCACATGATGTTGGTTTATCTCAATTTTAGTAACATTAACTTGGGTCACTAGATTCAGGTGATGTCTGTCAGCTTTTCCACCAGAACATCTATTTTTTTGCTTTTTAATTAATACGAAATTTATGGGACGATACCATGTAAATGTTCAGTCCTTCATCAAACTTTCTATTTTTCTATTTTTACTATTTCCACATACATTGATAATTTTGTAAATCCATTCCTTCTTCTATATTTGTTAGTTGGTATTCTTCGGTAAGAAAGACTTTTCCCTTCTTTGCCATTTACCTATTTATTTATTTATTCATTTATTTATATCAGCATGGACTTGTGGATTCACATTTTATTTAATTGGTTATATTCCATTACTATTATTATTTATTTTCATATTCAGATTGTCTCAGATTCATCCAGTGGAAGTCTTTAATCTGTGTATTTTCACAGGCCTCTGTCATTTTTTGAGAACTTCCTTACATTCAAGAATCATAGAATGTCCCTGACTCTTCTTGTACTCTTCATGCCTCAGTTCTGGAATCAGCCCTTTCTTCAGGGAGCCCAGATTTCTCTTCATGAAGGATATTATTTATAAATAAAGATTTGGGGAATAGGAAGATTCATGTGTCTAAGCCCTCTGAGGGGAGATGACCAGGAAATATATTTGTATATACAACCTCTACATTTATTATTGTGTCTATCAATTATCTATTTCTGTTTATCTACCTATATATAAATATATATATGTGTTGCCTGTACACAAAATTCATACATTCATATGTATGCTGTGTGTTTATACACAAACACTGTGTAAATTTGAGTCCCTTCTTTATATTTATAAGTCCCCTTCCTTGACAGTGAGTAATCCGATTCCCATTATACTCAGTGAATTTATTCATTTCACAAGCCTGAATATAGAACGTAGTTTCAGAATTGTTAATAAAGACCATCACCACAAGTAAACCTACTAACTAGAATCAATATTTGTTTAGAGTTCTTTCTTTTCTTCTTCTTTTTTTTTTAGGTAAAATGTACCTATAAAATTCATAAATTTTAAGTACACAATCCGATGAGTTTTGGCAAATAGATATCCTATCCCTAAGATTCTATCTCGCAAAAAATGCCCTCATGCCCTATCCCAGGCAATTTCTCCATACTCTGACCCTCATACACACACACACACTTGCAAATGTGTGTGCATCTATGTATAACTACATTTTAAGAGGTGACATTTCCAGGGTTGTTGTTGAGTATCCTGACTGACGAGGTCTCTGCACCCTGTGTGATAAAAACCTGAATGTCTAAAGCCACAATTGCACAATAAATTCAATATTATATTGTTTCAACTGTCTTTTATTGGACTTCTGTGATTGAATATATATGATGTTAAATTTTTTATTCAGTTATTCGGGAGAAGATCAAGTTTTAGCGTTTTAGAGTGTTCAAATGAGCTAATAAGATTATTTCTTAGTTTGGTGTGCAATGGTATTTAAACATACCTGGTTAATGAAGCTAACTCACCTTTGAAAAAATTTCAGTGGACATAATTCTGTCATTTATTACACAGTTAAAGAAGAGTAACTCTATTAAGTCAGGTTATACATCATGCCCTATATTCTGCTTGTTATGCCAGGATGGAAACTGTTATATGTATATAATGCCAATCACTAATTTGGCTCTTCTGCCATTGAGTATTGTAGGTGGTGTTCAAGCAAAAGATCTTAGAGTACACCTGTCATTTTTTTTTCATCAGACCCAAACCTGGAGTGTTGGTATGCAAGCATCATCTTTAGTGTCTCTCTCACCTTTTGTGAGTGCTTACATACTTCTCCTTGACCCTCTCTTTATTTTCTTGCCTAGTGTCTTTATTCTGTAGCTGCTGTTACACCTTGACTCCTGCTTTTTCCAAATGTCCCCACCCACACAAAACAGATCCATTCTTTGGGAGCACACTTAAAGTCACTAGTCAAGTTATACAACAGGTTACTCAAGACGATATTCTAGTTAAATATGTCAGCTAGTGTTCTGTAAAAAGAAAAAAATATTAAAAATTGAATACAAGGCAATAGAAATTTACAAAACTGTTTGAGATGCAAAGGGCAAAAGTTGCAAAGGCTGTTTTAGAAAATTCCAAACTGCTAGAACTGCAGCACTGAAGTGGTTAATTCAGTGGAGGGTGCTTGAAAGTTGTGGACAAGTTCCCATATCTGCCATCTGCTGATGCTCACTCATGTCCCTGCAGATACTACCAAAAGTAGTGGGTTTTTCTTCTCTTTTATCTTTCAGATATCATATGCTAACTCACATTGCTGAAATCTAATGACAGCACTGCTGGCAACAGAGTTAGAAAAGCCTTACTCTCTGTTGGGTATCAGGGGAGAGACTAAAGGGTGGAGATGTTACTTAGCATCAGCAAGTATATCTCACATAGTAGACTTTTATATACCTCGCCTCAAATTATATTTTCATTTTGAAAGCAGTCTATTATTTTAATCCATGGAGATTTGGTCATGTAGTCATATAAGCTGAGATGAACCAGTTGCCATATATGGTTTCCTTAGTGAATCAAATTAACTATTAACTAGGTTTTAAGCTCCCGATCAATATTTTTATTTCTATAGGACTTGTCTATAGGACTTGATACCACCAGATGTCATTTTAGTTTTTTGTATCAAGTTTAATGGGAAAGTCTTGTTATTTAACTTTAGAATAATGAAAAATAATATTCACCCTAAATGCCATCTTTTCTGAGGAATATTTATTAGCAAATGAATTAGATTAGAAAACACAAAATGATGTTTTAAGAAGAACGTCAGACTTAGGTGATTACAGTGGTTTAGTTAAAGGTGTGGCACATGAGGATAAACTTATAAAATTGTGCTAAATGAAGAGATTAATTTATGACTGGTAAAGACAACTATAAGCTTAGAATCATTAGCACAAATTGTCTAATTCTAAGATGCAGTGTCTGCTCAAGTGGAGGCACAATTAGTGGACAGCAACTGGCCACAGTACCCAGGTCAGCAATTCAGATCCTGCAAGGTCTGTCAGTAAGGACATTTTCATTAAAACTATAGATCAAGGGTTCAGGGGCAGAAGTAATAAGTCTCTGGGTGCACAGGTAAAGAGGGCAGAATATAAGACCCTGATATAATA
The DNA here is from genome assembly GCF_003031525.2 of Neophocaena asiaeorientalis asiaeorientalis. NCBI lineage: Eukaryota > Metazoa > Chordata > Mammalia > Artiodactyla > Phocoenidae > Neophocaena > Neophocaena asiaeorientalis. Next base: position 5,233,201 of record NW_020174712.1, on the reverse strand, counting down.
TATAAAGTAAGAGTATGGTGTTGGTGAATTAAATGCACAGAACCTTATTCTGAAAGAAAATAACTTATCAGAAGTACCTTCAAAATAAAAAAGGAGGAAAGGGTGTGATCACAATTGCTGGGAAATTGCTCTTCCAATGTCAGAGCAGGTGAGAAGGGAAGTCACCTTGATGCTGAATCACAGAGAAGCTAACTTCAGCTTCTTCTTAGCAAAAAAGTTGGATTGTCTCAAATTCCTTGCAGGATATATAAAACTCTTGTTAGAAGACTGATGATGGTGGACATGAGAGGCAAATGAGATTGTTATACGTAATCCACACAAAGGAAGAAAACTAAGATGTTGATTATATAATGACAAAGGGTATGAATTTGGGTGGCACATAGACCTGAATTTTCAACTGGGGTGTCTTATGCATATTACTTAAACTTTTTGAGCTTCATTGTTATAACATCACTTCACAGAGTCTTTCTAAATTTAAAATGATATGACATATGTAAATCATTTACCATGGTGCCTGGCACGTAGACAAAATTTAATAATTGTTATTCATAATAATAACAACATAATGATTTTGCTAAGATAATTATTGAATTATTGAAATTATCAGGATGAAAAATAGTTTATTTTTTAAAATAAGTGAAACAATGCACTGGGGAAGTTAATTATAGAAGCTGTTGTTATTCATTATAGTTTCTTTAAGCAGAGGAATATTTATTAAAATAATATAGGTGAAAGACCACTGAACTGAAAACTACAAAACTTTAAGGAAATAAATTGAAGAAGACACAAAATGTGAAAAGATATTCAGTGCTCAGGGACTGGGAGAATTAACATTGTTAAAATGACAATATTGCCCAATCAGTCTAGATTTTAAACCCTATTACAAAGCTATAGTAATTAAAACTGTATGGTATTTGCATAGAAACAGATATATATCAATGGAACAGAAGAGAGAGCCCATAAATAAACTCACTCCTAGATGGTCAATTTATGATAAAGGATCCAAGAACATACAATGGGAAAAGGAGAGTCTCTTCAATAAATGGCATTGGGAAAACTGGACAGCCACATGCAAAAGAATGAAACTGGACCACTGTCTTACACCATGGATTAACTCAAAATGGATTAAAGACTTGAACGTAAAACCTGAAACCATAAAACTTCTAGAAGAAAGCACAGACAGTAAGGTCCTTGACACTGGTCTTGGCAATGATTTTTTGAATCTGACACAAAATAAAAGCAACAGAAGCAAAAATAAACAAGTGGGACTACATCAAACTAAAAAATTTCTGCATGGTAAAGGAACTGTCAACAAAATAAAAAAGCAGCCTACCAAACTGGAGAAAATATTTGCAAATCATATATCTGAAAATGGGTTAATACCCAAAGTATGTAAAAACTCATATAACTCAATAGCAAAAAAAAAGCAAAAAACAAAAGAAAACAAAAGTTTGATTCAAAACGGGGCAGAAGGTCTGAATAGACATTTTTTTCAAAGAAGACATACAGATGGCCAACAGGCACATGAAAAGATGCTCAGCATCACTAATCATCAGGGAAATGCAAATCAAAACCACAATGAGGGGCTTCCCTGGCGGAGCAGAGGTTGAGAGACCGCCTGCCATTGCAGGGGACGCGGGCTTGTGACCCGGTCTGGGAAGATCCCACATGCCGCAGAGCGGCTGGGCCCGTGAGCCATGGCCGCTGAGCCTGCGCGTCCGGGGCCTGTGCTCCGCAACGGGAGAGGCCACAGCAGTGAGAGGCCTGCGTACCGCAAAAAAAAAACCACAATGAGACATCACCTCACACTTGTCAGAATGGCAGTCATCAAAAAGACAAGAGATAACAAGTGTTGGTGAGGATGTGGAGAAAAGAGAACCCTCAAGCACTGTTGGCAGGAATGTAAATGGGTGCAGTCACAATGGAAAACAGTATGAAGATTCCTCAAAAAATTTAAAAAATAGAACTGTTACATGATCCAGAAATTCCACTTCTAGGTATTTATCCAAAGAAAATGAAAACACTAACTTGAATAGATATCTGCACCCCCATGTTCGTTTCAGCACTATTTATAATAGCCAAGATATGGAAACAACCTAAGTGTCCATTAATGGATGGATAGATACATACACACACACACACACACAAAAGAATATTATTCAACCATAAAAAAGAATGAAATCTTGGCTATGGATGGACATTGAAGGCATTATGCTGAGTGAAATAGGTCAGACAGAGAAAGACAAACACCGTAAGATCTCTTTTAAATGTGAAATCTAAAAGAAAAACAAGCTCATAGACACCAAGAATTGATTAATTGTTGCCACAGGCAGAGGGTGGGTGTGGGAGAAATAGTCAAGGGGATCAAAAGATAAAATTATATAATTTATTATAATAATAAATTAAATAATATTAAAATAATTTTTTAAGTGTTAAACTGCTATCTCAAAAAGCAATATAAAGTTTTTGTTCGCATGAGTCTAATAGGGACCATGTGACTACTTAACACCTTGCAGGCATCACAAGAAAGATAAAAAGAGCAGTAGGGTCATTATGGGCGCTCTGAAGAGTCCGGCTTATGAGGGGACCACATCAATTCTACCCGCATTCCATTAGTCAGAATTCAATCACTTATCCACCACATAACCACAACAGAGGCTGGGAAATCTAGTCTTCTGTGCCTAGGATGAGACAATGTTTTATTTATTTTACCTTATTTTATATTTAGTTCAATTTTGAGTTTGCACCTCAGACTTCAGTAGTCACCCACGATGGGCTTCTCAGCAGCATTGATTTCAACAAACCTCATTTTTTTTTGTTTGAATTCTATGACCATATTAAATGGTCATTTTTTAAAAATTGAAGTATGGTTAATTTACAATGTTGTGTTGAAGTATACAGCAAAGTGCTTCAGTTATACATATATATGTGCATATATATTTTTTCAGATTATTTTCCATTACACATTATTACAAGATATTGAGTATAGTTCCCTGTGCTATACAGTAGGTCCTTGTTGTTTATTCTATATATAGCAGTGTGTATATGTTAATCCCAAACTCCTAATTTATCTCCCCTCACCCCGACTCCTGCTATCCCCTTTGGTAACCATAAGTTTCAACAAACCTCATTTTTATCTTGGATGCATGTTCTTTTAATAGGTTGATAGAAATAAACTCTCCTCCCTGAATTCCTGTTCTTTCTAATCTTGTCCTTTTATCAGAAATAATCACTCAGTTTTTCACCTCTTATCAAACTGTCATTTTATTCTAGATTCTAGAACCTTGTTACATTACATACCTCACATTGAGAGGGACTTAGAGATATTGCCTCAGGAAATCTCTATACAATTAAATATCTTCATGGCTCTTTATGTTTTATAGATGTAGTGGTTGTGACCTAGAGAAATTAAGCAACCCAGGGAAATCTGACTAGGGAACCCTACCCTCTTATCCTCTATTTCTTTTTGGAGGCCCCCTAACTCAGCATTTTGAAACTATTTCTCATTGAATTTGGCCTTCAGTGCTTGCTTAGTGGGCAGTAATTTTAATCCTCTTTTTTTTTTTTTTTTTACAAAGCATCTCAGGGAATGTCATTTGCATTATGGCCAAACTAGCATTCTTACAGCAGCAAGCCTTAAAGGAAAAAGCACTTAGACGTTATTATATTTATTGTTCTGAACCTCATAACCAAGGATTTTTCTGTAGTAGTCTTCTCTGCTGTTATTTCTCATACTCAACATCATTTGCAATGAAGACTACATATGTAACTAGTATTTGTTCCTTCTATGATCTCTTATGAATAAACAATGAAGGATTGACTCAGTTTTCAAATTTACACTTCAACTATTTTCTTCCCAATGTTATTCAGGGCAACCAAAATATAGGCTAATCTTTTTTAAATGTCCACAACATATTTCCTCGACTTATTATGATCACTGCAACTATGTTAAATGAGGGCAAGATACCTTAAAGAGAAGCTATTTTCTACTTAACTCTGTATGGCTAAACTAGTCAATGGGAGTAGTGTTAACATGAGCTTTTCTTACTTAATGAATATGAATTTATGTGTCATAATTAAGTGATTTCAATATCCTTTGAAGCTTTTTGCAGACCATTCTACCATCTCCATCCTATGGCTCCTGAAATACTTGAGTAAGATAAGATGTTCACTGATTATGAGCAAATACTCTGAAGATTTTATGCTAATTTGACTGTGTCATTTAATCCTATTGATTAGGGTTTCCTGAATTAATGTTTCCTCAAATCCATGTCACTGAAAAATGAAATCTGGTTTCAGCAATACCGAAAAGCATCCCCTATATAATTGTTATTCCATAGGTGGATTCATTTCTTACATATAGTTATCATGAATGTTTAATTGATTTTAATTTGTATGATTGCTGTAACGAGCAATATTTACAGGGTTACCTTATGGGATTAAATTTGCATTTTTATATCTGTTTCAAGCTGAGATGATGTGATATTTCTTTTCACAATTACTCATTTGTTTTAAAATTGCTTTAAATATTCTCTTATGAGCTAAGAACTGATTCCAATTGTGTAAATTAATGAGTCTCAACACAATTGATTCAGTGTCTCTGAGCAGCCCAGAAGTATACTGAGTGTCTACTGCATGTTGACTTTATTTGTAAATGACAAAACTATCTCGATTTTATAATAAAATTTATTTGAGCTTAGGTCTCTTAAAAGTTTTAAAGGCAAAGTTTTGGATATGCAAGAAAAAAGAGTAGCTCTGAACCAAGGTATTTATTGTGAGTAACAAAATAGATCACTTCACTAATTATAAATTCTAAGTCATTTAAAGCTTTTTAGTTTATTTAGATATTTACTTCATATTTCTTAATGCTATAAAAATGATTTCATGAAGCATAAAACTGGTAATTAGTTAAGTAGCATAGTTTTCTTTAGGATTTTAATCCTCTCATAAAACAAAAGAAATAAAAAACGAAGCCTGAAACACCAGTAAAATCGTTTCAATAGTAACAGCAAGCATTCATTGCTATGTTACAAATAATAAGCCATCAGGGGACAAGGAATTATGTAGATTCATAAAAATCAAGTCCAGACTGTATAGGTAAGCATCCAGCTTGTGTGTGCGTGCGTGTGTGTGTGTGTGTGTATGTGTATTTTCTTATCAGGTTGTTCAGTTCCTTTATTTTTTTTTTAAAGGCTATTAGTTTACACTTAGGAGAAAGTCATAGAACATAAGTAGTATAAAAACTTCTCTTTTTAGAACATAATCATAAAGCACAGCTTTATTATTCATGCTTTAATTTCAGACATTCACCTATATTTCAGATTTAAAGGAAACCCTCTAAAGCATGAAAACCTAAAAACACCTTTATTGGAGGGCTTTTATAAACTTTTCAGGACTGTCTACATGAATTTTTATCAATATTGATAAACCACTTGAGAGTCTTTGGTTATTTAGGATTATTTTGTTTAGGTAGAGCACATTGCTAATCTCTGTAGGACATCTTGATGACTGTGTTTCAGAGGCCCTTGAATAAAAGCCAAAGTAAAATGGGATTGAGGGTGGTAGTGGTGTCAGGGAAATAGAAGAGTACCACCCTGAGAAGTGCTAAGTGCTGAGTGTCAGGGCAGCATAAAGTGTATGCTGGGTAACATGGGCCAGGATCTACATCGGTATCTGTAGTGAGTGAAATGCAGCAACTGTGAAGACAAATCTGTTGATGCCTAAAAGACCACACACTCGGAGAGGTGGTGAATTTTTCAGAGGGCTTTGTTATTCCAGCTGGGCACCAAGAATAGTTTATAAGCCCTCACATATATCAATTTACCTTATTGAGCCTGAAATTTCTAAGCTATGAAATAGTTGATCTGTGTAATCCAGCAGCTATGAGAGATGATTGTCCAAAACTCACTTGGATTATGCAATGCTGGTTTTAAACTGTATTAGGACCTATGAGGTTTTTGAAGACTAAGGGAGTGAATGTGGCATTAATTGTCTGAGTCACAATTGATGGGCCAAGACAAACTGGAGGAGAGTTAGACCTCGTAAGGCACTAAAGTCAGCCCAGCTGTATAAAATAGATACCTTGAAAATGTGTGTGTTAACTTAGTCTTTAAAAGTAAAATGGCTTTTAATCACTTTCTTTCAGTGAATCTCATATTAAAGCAAAAGGAGATCTACTTTCTTCTTGTAGAAATAAATCATGCAAACCTGAAGTTTGATAGACTCTGGTTTGCTTAATTAAGGTTAGTACAAGCTCAGAATTCCTTATCCAGTAGCCTTGATACCAATGTCTTATAGATTTTAGAAAGGCAATAATGGGTATATATCGTATATTAAGTAATACCTCAGGGTCCTGGGCAACACCCTACTTCTAACATTAATATTTATGCAATGAAATGTATTAGTATTTATAGTAGTTGGGATAAAGACCAAGAATAGCTTAATGCCAGATTGGAATAGGTTTTGTTGCCTTAATTTGCCACAAATTTATTGGGATATGTATGACTTACAGAACTTTTAGATATTGGAATTACAGACCTGCAGTTATTCAAGTTAGTCACTTATGGGTCCAAAGTTTCTCCACTTTCTATTTCTAAAGCAACACGGAAGGAATGTAATGTAATTTCATGAACACTGAAAGGACTCTTTGCAAAAGAAAATTCTGACCCTCAAGTGACAGTAGAGATGGCTTAAAAACAATCACCTTTGGAAAGATATAAGATTGATTTAAACTCCCTCCAAAGTATAATTAGCTAATATAAGTTCATTTCCTAAGAATGTTTTGATAATGAGGTCAGGTGCTTTAAGGGTATTGGAATGAGGACAAGTAAAGAGAAATTTTCTTTAAAATTTGGATTACACTAAGTTTACCATCTCCTTGTCTGAACCCATTCTAATATTTCCCCCTACAATTTTTGCCTTATAAGTCATGTCAATGAATTTAAATTGTATTCTACTTGTAATGGGAATTCATGGAAACCTTAAGCAGGAAAGTGATCAAATAAATCAGATCCACATTTTACAAAAAGTGCTGCCATCACTGTAGAGAAAGGAGGAAAGAAAAATTGGAGGGAAGGAGGCTAATTAAGAGGCCACTGCAAAAATGTAAGTAAGGTTTGATGGTTTAAAACTGCCAAATATCAACATTTTAAAACTATGTTTGAGGCAGAACTGACACAACTTAATGCTTGTTTTGATATGAGGAATGACATAGGAGTTGAAAATGGCTCCAAGGTTTCTAATTGAATGGTGATATCTTTCACTGAAATAGAACATAAAAGGTGGAACAATTGTGTGTGTTTTGGAGGGAGTAGGAGTAGAAGTGAGATAATGGGCTCAGTATTGGGCACATTGGGTTGGAGGTTTCTGTGTGGTACCCAAATGGAAATATCCATCAGACAGTTAGCTATAAGACTTGAACGTTCAAGGGAGATATATAGAGCTAGTGATGTAAATATTTTCTCAGGAATATATCAGTGTTAAATGTAGCTCAGGGAGAATGTAAAGTGTGAGGTGAACCCTAAGACCACCATTAATTACAGTTTGGTTTCAGAAAGAGGCACCCACAAAGCAGACGGGAAAGAAGGGGTCAGATTTTTAGGAGGAAAACCAAGAATGCACAGTGGCTTATATAATAAAGAAAGAATGTTTCAAAAAGATCTGAAACATTTCTGATCTAATTTCTTCATATTGTTATATGAAGAAATTAGCTATTTGTAGAAAAGAGGGTGAAACACTTACTGGATATAATAGCAAGGAGCTCATTAAGAGCCATAGTGTAGCAGCTTCACGGAGTCATGGGCAGAAGACAGACTGAGAAGCATTGAAGAAGAGTTAGTAAAAAAGTTTGGTGTGAGGGTGAAAAGAGAGAGCACAGTAGCTGTTCAAAAGAGAAAAAAATCACAAAGACTTGAGCTTGTTTAAGAAAGAAATTAATATAGAGAGGAATATTGAAAATATATGAAAGACAAAGAGTAAAGTAGAACAGAGTCCCCTGGGAGGGAGGACATTCAGGAAATTGTATAGGTTTGGTTACAAAGAGTTCACGGTTTATGGCTTCTATTTTCTCCAAGAAATAGGAGCTGAGAGAGAAAGGAGGCTGTAGATGTATGAGGTTTGAAGTGACAAGAGGATATTTGAAATAGCAACGGTGAAAAATGAGTGAACTGACTAGGAAAACATAAGAATTAATTCCTATATTGAGTTTTTCAGTGGAAGTTGCAGACTGAAATGTGGTGGCCTAGGACTATCAATCTGTACAATTAATTAATTTTTATTTAGCAGGACCACCAAGGAAGAATAATGGTGATTGCTATATTCAAATATTCAAACCAAGAATGTGTAGACTGGTGAAATTTGTATTGATTCTTTTAAGTCCAGAAAATGCAATTGAACAGAGCAGTTTATGGAAGTTAAGAAAGAATTGAGTAAGAATGCATCATATTAAACTAATCTTTCTCCTTTAATAGGATTAGCAAACTGGTAGACAAGTGTTATAACATATGTTACAGTTGATAGGGCATTTATTTGTTAACCTTATATAAACTCCACAAGTGATTAGTCTATTTTTTCATATTGCTGCAAAAAACAAGTACGACTGTTGTTGGCAGAGAGCAGGTCCACAATAAATATTTGTTGAGTGAATTAATGAATAACTTTGTGATCAGAGATGTGGTTTAGACAATCACACAGGTTAATTAAGACTGAGAGTGTTGACTGTAGGATTGATGTGAATCTGGAGCAAAATCTCCAGTTGTGTGTCCTTTTTGATCTTGTCTGATACAGTCTGGATGAGAAAAAGACAGTGTGGATGGTTATAAAATTTTTATTTGATATACGAACAAAATGACCTTGAATCAGAATAAATAGAAAAGCCTGCATTTCCATTTAAATTTAACTATACAAATATAGAGTCCAGGAGGTTAACAAAAGATAAACTCATTGTGATGCCAAAGGCATACCTGTAAAAAATTAATCCAGTTACAATTCCATGTCAAAAATGCTCTAGTTTAGGGTGGTATTACTGTCCTGTGCACTGATGTGAACACATTTGGAATATTTTGTTCAGTTTTGTGCACCTTTTGGGAAATTAGATGATGATTATCTGGAAAATGGTAACTAAGAGCTCCAGACTGCTGAGGGAAATGAGTATGGTGAGCATGAAGAATGAGAGGCATCTGAAGTAAATTACAGCATTGTCAAATATAACAAAAAGATCACTGTCTGGTATATTACAGAACACCCTGCCTTATTGAAGAGGTTGGACTCACTGACCTTTAAGATATTGTCATACTCTTAAGATTTCTCTGCATTTCTTGTTCTAAAGGAAACCTAGACAGTTTTATATAAAGGATACAAAGGATAAAATTAACATTTTCTTCTTCCTCACTAGTAGCAGTACCACAAAAGCAATCACTTCCTCTTCAATTGAATCTTTTCAGTAAGATATTTTCGTTTCAGAATCTTGTTGAGCCAGACATATGTTTTTCCTTATAAATAGTTGTCTGCCTTGAAATTGAAGGAGAGTTTATAGTTAACGGATTCAGATTCACTGTGTGTAATCTTATCTTGCCTACATTTATGAAATATGAATATTTTCCCAGAAGATAAATTTGCATTCAACCAAAATAGTTTATGAGGCATTGTACTCTAGATTTTTTAGATTTGGTTTCTCAAATTTCCTAAATGAAAATGTAAGCTATAATTTTATCTGAATCAATTTGAAACAGTCACTAGTTAATATATATACCAGTTCAACACACAAAAATGGTTCAGATATTCAAGTTAGAATAACTACTACTAAAACAGTGAAGCCAAATTATTGTCTTTATTTAAAATACTTTTTAATGGTCTTCTTTCCTATAAGTATATAATATAAAAATGGAATTAAGCCAGAGTTTATGCTTATGTCTGTCAAGTATTTCTTTTTGATACCTAAAGTTTCACTAATAATATTTATTTCAGATGAAATCCTTGTAAATACATTGTTTCTGATGTTTTGCCAAAATAGTTACATGGTTTATGCCTTTAATGAGAAGATTCAGTTAACTAGAATTAATATTAGAAAAAAAAGATTTACATATGTAATTGCATTTAAAATTTGGGGGGTTTTTAAAAGATTCATAGTGATATTCTGTTAAATAGATTATAAACATGTTTTGTGTCTTAGAAGGCTTAATCTGTTTGTCAGCTTAGCTACAAATATGATGTGCATCTAACCACCACCATCCATATACCTAAACTCTGATATCTTAGAAATAATATGAAGCAAAAATCTAGACTTAGGGACTTCCCTGGCAGTCCAGTGGTTAAGACTCCAAGCTCCCAATGCAGGCAGCACGGGTTCGATCCCTGGTTGGGGTACTAAGATCCCGCATGCCGCATGGTGCGGCCTTAAAAAAAAAAAAATCTGGACTTAAATCTACTTTCAACATTAGTGTTTGTGCCTTAGTGTTTGCACAAAACTATAAATAATGTGGGCCTAAACTAGAAGCAACTAATTGGATGACTAAGTATCTATAAAATGAACCTTTTGAACTATAATTCTGTTTATTATTTTCCAAACTTAATTTCCTCACTTCTAAATTTCTGCTGTTTTAAATTTAAAACAATAGTTTTAAATAGTAGGAGTAACTGATAGGCAGTCTCTTTCCTTCCCTTGGAAGTAGGCATTTAACCCCAGGCCAAACACTAGATTTTTAGGAAACTAAAAGATGTTTTGTGAAACTACTTTGTAACTTAAGGGTGACAGAGGTGACTTTGGAGAAGGAAAAAAAGGAAGAGAAGAAGAGATACCTTCCAAGTGTGGTTAACTGCTGCTGTAGTTTTCTACCAAAGATTAGTATGTTATCCATACTATTCAGCAGTGATAAGAACAAAGGGAAAAACTGAAAGAGGGAAGGGGATTTAAAGTGGTGGTGTGAGTGTGGGTTGTGTAAGATTTTTAGAAGCGATGACTAAGAAATACTTTATTACTGAAAGTTTCTGAGTAAAGATTGGAAAGACTGAGGAAACCAGCAGTGGGAATGTCAGGCAAAAGAGCATTTGAGGCAGAGCAAACAGCATGTGCAAAGGCCCCAAGGCAAAATCGTGCTTAACAAATAAGGGCAAAAATGTAGATGTGTAGAAGTTGAGGTCAAGGAGGTAATGGGGACCAAATCTTATAGTTAAGGACAGTTACGAACTCTGGTTCTTACTCCAAGTGAATTGGGAAGCCATTGGATTTCTGCATAATCAGTTCTTCTTTTTACTATGTAAAACAATCTTTTTTATTGCCTTTATCTTCTCTTTTTTCTTCCTTGATTTCCCTTTAGTACCTTTTACTTTTAACTGTTAACTCAGACTGTTACGTTTGTATCTCATGCAGTTCTTACATTTCTGTTGACCTTACCTAGAAAGGTGGTCTTTTTGCAGCTTTTGAAATTGACAGAAGCTGGTTTCTAAATTCTTCTCCTCCTTCTTCCTCCCACCCCCTCCCCCTGCTCTCTCCCCCTCCCTCCTTTCCCTCCTCCTCCCCCTCCTCTTCCTTCTCCTTCTTCTCCTTTTGTAGTAAATATATTTTAAATATATTCATTTAGCTGAGCCTTGAAAGAAATACAACTTTCCGTACTTATCCATGGTGGTTCTCCTGGACCAAGGATATTCTTCTGCTGTGAATGCTGAATTCTCTGATACTGGATTGTTTTGCGTGTTCCATTTCAAAAGGCACATTGTGTATAATTCAGAATTATTCCATAGTTCAAAGCCACACTTCATGGAAATTTCCTCAAAATCAAGATATAATTCTTTCTGTTACTCTTCTTAGAACTATTCTATTTTTTTGTTGGTGAGTATCTTTCTCAAAATTTCCTTATTTGCATATTCATGAAGTGTTTTTAACGTATATAAGACATATTTTAAGACATATGCATATACATTTAAAACACATTTAACATATTTACAACAGTAACTTTATAGTTTGTAAACTGTGTATATAATATAGGTGCATAAAACACTACCAATTGACCATGTTAACCCAGGAGCTGCTCTACTAATTTCCAATCAAAAAACTAACCTGTAGATGTATCATTTCATGTGCACTAATATGACTAAAATTTAAAAGTCCAAAACCTAAAAGTTTGTGAGGATACAGAGCCACAGGGACTCCCATGCCCTCCTGGTGGAAGTTTCACATGGTACAATAACTCCAGAAAACTGGCTGCTTCTTATACAGTTAATTCTGTATCTACTCTGTGATCCTGTAGTTCTATTTCTAGATACTGATCCTCAAAAAGCTAAAACATAGGGCCACAAAAAGACATATTCAAGATGGTTTACAGCACTTATATTCATAATTTTTTTTTTAAAAATGGAACTGACCTAAAACCCCAAAACAGGAGAATAACTAAAAAATAATGGTATTTTCATACAATGAGATACTATTTAGGAATACTGAAAAATGGTGCAACAAGAATAACTTTTAAAATTACTGTGTTAAATTTATGATGCTAATTGAATCAAGGTAGAAATAAGCAAAAGGAATGTGTGATGATAGAAATCAAAACAGCGGTTGCCGGTTTGGAAGGCAGAAATAGACACAGATGTAGAGTACACATAATCATATTACGTAACAGACCACTGATCATGAATATATACAACTGTTTTCAGATATATTATGATCCAAAAGGAGACAATGGAGAAATCAGTTAAGAACATAAACTTTGGAATAAAACTGCCTGATTTTATGTTCTAAAAGAAATAGTTCTTAGCTATGCAACTTTGATCAAGCACCCTAACCTCTCCATGTCTCATTGTGTTCATCTATAAAATAAATAATTGTAGCTGAAGGTCGTTATGAAGACTAAATTAAGTGTTAAAGGGAATTATGATATAAAGCATAGTACCTAATGGCCATAAATAATTATTAAATAAATGGCTTGTATTCCTTAATACTTTAAAAGAGTAAGCTTCATATCCATTTATCTTGATAGGTTTTAGACAGATATTAAATAAATAGTATACATACTTTTATTCCTTAATACTTAAAAAAGAATAAACTTTATACCCATTGATCATTATAGTTTTTAGATGGATATATAGCTTGGGTTAACTCTAATAACTTAGTCTAAATAATTTATGCTCTAAAAAATTAGGGCTTCCCTGGTGGTGCAGTGGTTGAGAGTCCGCCTGCCGATGCAGGGGACATGGGTTTGTGCCCCGGTCCAGGAAGATCCCACATGCCACGGAGCGGCTGGGCCCGTGGGCCATGGCCGCTGAGCCTGTGTGTCCGGAGCCTGTGCTCCACAACGGGAGAGGCCACGGCAGTGAGAGGCCCGCGTACCGCAAAAAAAAAAATTATGTTTTAGGAGTGCCTTTAAGGAGCATATATCCTTCCAAGATTCCTGGAAATATCTGTTATAAGAAAAGCAGGGATAAATCCACCCTTTCTCTCCCTAATTTCCTTTTTTCCCAGCACTACTATCCAGAGTATAGGAAATAGATTTTAAAAATATACATTTATCTATGTACCATTGTACTTTATCAGTGTTTGTGTAAACATGTAGATATATATTTAGGTGCAGCTTTATTTAAAGCATGAATTTAATTGAATTATTTTATCTATTTAATTATTTAAATTATTATTTAAGGCATGAAATGAACTGTCTACATGTTAACACAAACACTGATAAAGTACAATGGTGTTAACTTTCTCCATGTGTACAGTCAAGTGCTGAGAAGGCCCAGTAACTGTAATACATGGTTTATGTATTAAATATGATTTAACTTCCATGAATGAATTTGCTAAAATTTGGTTTTTCAAGAGATTTTGACTAAGTGGAAAATTAGTCATTATCATTTGTGGGTCCAGAAGAGGTACCTTTAGAAGGAATTCTGTCCCCCAGGAAGCTGATAGACATCCTTCCTAGCATATCCGCTAAAGTTGAAACTGCTTGATAATGAAGGGTTTGCAGACCTTTATTTAGCAGGTTATCCTTCTGATGTTCAAATTCATCTTTCCCTGATGTCTGATTTTTGTCATTAATCTTTCCTTGAGGTTTCTCATCTTTTCCTGTGGCCTTGATGTTGGATGTTTAAGATTCAATTTAAGTCTCTGAAGGCATCTTGTCTCTGTGCTTCTCAACTTCAGTGGCTGTAATTCTCAATCTCCACGACTATCTGCTCAATATTTTCCTTGCTCAAGCAGCTTTTGTCATTGGTGGTTATAATTCTTTCTTCAGTTCCTATCCTCTGATTCACGACAGATACTTTAAGGATACCATGGGCATTAGCATCAAAGGTGATTTCAATCTGAACAATGCCATGTGGCTCATAATGAATGCGAATGCCTGGGATGTCAAACCTTCCAAGTAAGTTTTTCTTTCATCATTACCTCACCTTTATAAATCCAAATAGTTGTCAGAATGCAAAGTGGAAGCCTATATTTCCTTTGTGGAAATGGCGTTACGCTTGATAAGAACAACTATGCCTTCATTATCAATTTCAACGCCAAGGAAACGATGAGTGACGCCCAGAGACAAAAATTCCTAACGTTTTCTCATTTGTCTCCAGACAACTTGGCTTCCTGGGCAGCTGCTCCATCAACAGTATTCTTATTGAAGTTTATGTTTTTGCTTAATTATTTACCATTTAAGAAGTCCTGCAGAAGTTTCTGAGAGTTGGGGATACATATAATGTCTTAACTATGACTTGTCAAGCATAAAGCTTTCTTTATGGGCAGGCTTCATGTCCACTTTCAATTCTTCAAAATGTTCATGAGTTATGTACTTATTTATACAGGAATCTATCTCAATACTGGTCTGAGTTTTAGTTGAGTACTTTAGCACGCTCGCAAACTGTACAGAGGCAAGAAACAACATTTTTGTCTCAATGTCCTTTTACACTTGCACTTGAATTTGGTGATGAAATGGTTAACTATTTGGCTGTCCACTCAAGAGTGCACATAGTCGTAGACTTGATTTAAAATATTTCAACCTTAATAGTAAGGTTGAATAGTAAGGTCATCAAGATGACCACTTTCCAGGTCAAAGATTAGCACACTTACTTTGGCTTCAATATCTTGTCCAAAACATAAGTGATAGATAGCAGTGACAGTTGGCTCATTGATGATTTCAGTCACAAAGAAACCAGCAAACATGCAAGCATCTTCATAACAGTGAGAATCACTAAAGGAAGTGATTCTATGACAGTGTTGATGATAGACTTCTGAAATTTTCTTCATCTTTGTCAAAACTATAAGCATTATCTTCAGAGGATCGCCAGTGGAAATTCCACTTGAAATTGCTCAAATTGCACAGCATTCACCACCATGAATGTCCAGAGCTTCTTATCTGGAAGGGAAGTTGCCTAACCAAATCCATACCCAATCATACGCTGGCCATCAGAAATTCTGTCGGTGTGGTCATAGTAACATGGGTCTTTTCAGCTACACCAATCAATCAGGCTGTGTCAGGGAGTCGATATGACTTAGAATTGTCTTATTTCCCTGCTTATTGGCAATGATCCTCATTTTTCCATGTTGGAAAACACCTATCCTGTAATAGATGGTTTCATAGTTGTTGTCAACTGCTGACATCTTTGACATATTTTCTAGGGAGGATAGATCTGGCTTATAGGAGAAAAATGTAGAGAAGACATTAGAGCTAGTGTCAAGTTCAGTCCACTGAAGATATTTTAAAATACAAAATGGAAAAGACATTCAAGAACATCTTTTCAAACTATTATCAGATTTGAGAATTTTACTAAACCCTACTTCAGTGAAGATCCTAAGTGGAAAGTACTATTATTTCTACAGTGCTGGGGAAGGAGGTGGAGGTGAGAGTGCCCCCCACTCACAGCAGTGGTGCAAAGGACCTAGGGGCGAGTCAAAAAAGTCATGCCCCAACAGCACTGTGGGTCAAAACAAGCGAAAAAAGAATGCAAAGATGTCTTAAGTGAAATGAAGCAAGCCAAGGGACAATGTTTGGTTACATTGGGAATAGGGAATCAGACAATAAAGAAGTACAGGTCAAGAGAAATAAAGTGAAAACAGTATGGGCAAGTTTTATAAATGTTGAGCTGACATCTCTATGCAATTTTATATATACCTCTAGTATTTTAATCCGTGTATTGGGCCCAATGACAGAGCTGTCATCCAAGTGATAGTTAGAAGCTTCCTGTGAGTGGGAATCGATTCCCTTTGAGGCATTCTATTTCATCACTAAAACATTTCTCAAGTGACGTGGATTAAATACCCTCATCAGCGAGTCTGTTCTTCTATAAATTTGAGCCTCTTTCTTAATATCCTTCTTATAATGGAGAACCCAGAATTAAGCTGCTCTAAGAATTCTCTATCCAATATATTATAGATCAATGACCTTAACTCATCTCTAATGGATTTATATTTCTAATAAATTGCAAGAAATGTCAGGTATTCTGGCACTCACAACCTAGTACTCATGTTGAATTTCCTATCAATTCTGTTCCTTACCTTTTTCACTTCTGCTAAGCTATATACATGTCCTTAGCTTGTGGTTATAATTGTGATATTATTTTTAAGTTCTATTTTTCTGTTTTAATTTTACAAAACATTTTGCATGCTCATTTCCCAGCGAGTGAATAATTTTACAAAAGAGGGGCAAAAGTGTGGCTTCATGGTCAGAATAACATAAAGTAAAAAATATTTTTGTACTTCAAATTTAACAGTTTCTTTAATTCTTACTCTCCAAAAGCTGAGAGTGATATTTCCAAAGGCATTGAATATGGAAACCTATTATTAACAGAGCATCCAGCTGGACAAATATTTTCAGGATGCATTCTGAGAAATTCTGTTCTAGCCTATCAAGTATAGCTTGAGTTTGGATTATGTCTTTACAGTCCACTCCAAGTTTGTGGCAGCAACAAATAAGTTTTCTATGCCTCTAAGGCTCCCTCTAAATTCACAACAAATCTTGGGGAACTTACTACTAACCTACCTAATTGTAATATTGATAGTATCCATCTTATGTCTTTTCCACAGGGTTATCATAGAGACTCTATCAAATATCTTAAGTCCTGTGGATCATTCTAGTATTCCTATCAAAGGAAGAGGTATCACTGGTTTGATAAAATTAATTTCAGAATTATTCCAGGAGGTTGAAGCTAACTTTATAATTTTTATTCATTGAACTTACTTACATCCCATCTTTCTTCTGAAAATTCTCTGAAGTTGTAGCTGATTTTTAACTCAGAGTATTTAATTAATTAATTTGATTATCTCTAAGGATCGTTTGTGGTGGTTTTTGTTTTTTTTTAAAGGGCCACAAACTCACTGACATTCTTCCCATTGAGAGCTGGGGAGTCTGCGTTCCCTGCCTTTGAATCTGAGTGGGCCAACAACTGCTTCAACCAATATAATACAACAGAAGTCACGTTAGGTCACTTCTGAGGGCGCTTATAAAAGCCATGCAATTTCCTCCTGCTTCCCTTGGAATGCTCACTGTGAGGGAAATCAGTTGCTATGTAGCAAGTCCGACTGCCCTGAGATCAGTAGGCTGGAGAGAGCACATGTAGGTGGTCTGATTGAAAATCTCCCTCTGGGCTCAATATTCCAACTATCCCTACCAACGTTCCAGACTTCTGAGCGAAGCTGTCTTGGACCCTCTAGACCAGCAGTCCCCTACCTCTTTGGCACCAGGGACTGGTTTCATGGAAGACAATTTTCCCATGGCCAGAGTGGGGGGGGATCGTGGAGGTGGTAATGAGAGTGATGGGGAGAGATGGGGAGTGGCAGCTGAAGCCTCACCTGCTCAGCGCCCCCCCACCTCCTGCTTTGTGGCCAGGTTCCTAACAGGCCACGGACTGCTACCGGTCTGCAGCCTGGGGGTTGGGGACCCCTGTTCTAGACCACCGCATCCACCAGCTAGGTTCCACTGAGCAGCCTCAGCTGAGGCCGTAAGCAAAAGAACCACCCCAATCCCAACCTGCACAATGCATGTGATACTATAAAAATGCTTGTTGTGTTAAGCTACTAAATCTTGGGGTAATTTTGTATGCAGTGGTAGTGACTGGAAGATAAACGATGTCGTTTTCCCCTTGTTTTAAAGTAATGAATGTAGCACTGGTCAGTTTGGAGGCAAAATACAAGTACTATTACCTGGTAAATGACTTCCTTCCATCTACATTCTTATCTTTTTATGCGAAGTTAAAAATATAATTGAACTATACTTTGCACAAATTACAAAGCACTATCTCAAGAAACATACTCTCAATTTTACAGATTTAAGGGATCAAATATTAATAACTTTCTAGCATGGATAGCCTGTGTGAAATGAGTTAAGTATTAACTGTGATGTTACAGTTATAAATATTTTAACTGATAGTATTTATCAGTCTTATAGAGTTCATCAAATTGAGATTTCAGAGTTTTCTTTTTTCTTTCTTTCTTTTTGTCAAGAAACTGGAACTTTGAAGTATTCCTAGATTAGGTGAGTCCCCTTGAAAGGTAACTGGGTCACCTCGTCAAATACACTGAGCTACTTGCCTAGCAACTGAGATACTTGTAACAGCTTGCTCTTCTTGTAGGCCTATTGATAAACCTCACAGATCATTGGGATATCAGAGCTGTATGTGTACCAGCTAGAAATTTAATTTAAAGCAAATACATTTAGATAAATAGTAATTTTTAATTTGTGAAAAGTCTATTTTTTCCTCCTCCATAGCTCACTTACTGGCCAGAAGGAAACAGGATAGCTCTACATATTAGAATTTGGAACTCAGAATAGGCAATATGAACTCATCTAAGCCGACTCTTTCAATTATTTATTAGATTCGTAAATTTCCACCTACTCAAAAGACTTGCTCCAGTAACTGTTCCTCCTCCTGAAATTTAATCTTTTTCCTCTCTCCTGTATCATTCTATATCAGCACCTAAGAAAAATTCTTCCATTATAAAAACAAGAACTCTCCCTTTTATTCCACATCTTCATTTGGCTACTTTACATTCTTCTACTCCCCTTTAAAGCACAGCTCTCGGTCTGAAATTCTTCTCCTTTTGTTCTGTTTTAAGCCCACAATCAGCTGAATATGCTCTCCATTCCACCAAGACTGTTATCAAGATCACCGATGACCTTCACATTGTTAACGTCAATGATCAGTTTTCAGTATTCATCTTACTCTTCCTATCAGCAGCATTTTATGCAGTTGATTGCTTTCTTGTATTGAATCTTTTTTTTTGTTTGTTTGTTTTAACTTGCCTTCATAAAATCCACAACCTCTTGGTTTTCCTCCCTCCTCTTTGGCTATGTATTTTCAGTCTTCTTTTCTGGTTCATCCATTTTCCCTAACTTCTAATCGTTCTACCTCTGTCCTCCAGCATGTTCCCTTTTCTGTTGGCACTCACTTACTACGTGATGATCTCATGGCTTCTAATATGATTTCTGTACTGGTGAATTCCAAATTTTATACCTTCAAACTGGGTCTCTCTTACAAACTCTAGTTGTATAGTTATTTACTCAACATTTTAACTGGCTGTCCCAAAGCCAATTAACTCTAAAACTTAGCTCTTGACTTTCTTCTCTCTCCTCTCTCAAATTTGCATACAACAGTAACTTGCATTTTATTGGAAAAAGTTTATCTTAGAGTACTGTTCATGGATTTGGAAATTTGCAAAGATCTAATGACTTTTACCTTGTAAATGCCAATGTTCTATTCTACCAATAGTTACCATTTTGTGTGTAATGCCTAGGTTTCCTTTGCCTACATAAGAAAGAGGAAAAAAACTCTGGTCCAAAAAGTATTGCATCCATATATTATTTTATAAATTGTGGAAGATTTTTATATAACTGATTTCATGTGATTCTCCCCAAAACATTAAAGATTGGGAAAACAAGACTTTTAAATTATTCTCATTTTTCAGTAACACTGGTAGACTAAGAAGTTACATGACTCATCCAGGGTCATTAGCATTGTATCAACGGAAAGACTAGAACTCATTTCCTTTTAATTTTAGTTCCATGCTTTTCCAATAATATATGCTTTCATCTATTTGAGTTTTGAGTTACCAATGCAGAGGAATTTCAGGTATTTCACAAAATTCTCAAAAACTTTTAAATATAAAATTCTCATGTATGTTGTAACTGTTTCTCTAGTTTTAAATTTTATTATCTTGATCTATTTGCATATTCCTGTATCTAAGTTGATTGCTTTAATTATTGGAGTATGATCTGCTAACACGTAGGGTCATTACTCACTCACTGAACAGTTTTAAAAATTACTAAGTTCTTTTTGAACATTTTCTTCTCTGAATTATGTTAGAATCAGCTTGTCAAGTTCCATAAAAAATCCTGTTGGGACTGCAATGGGGTTTTGCACTAAATTTACATTTTAATTTGTAGAGATTTGACATCTTCTCAACCAAAACATGGTCTGTTTCTCCATTTATCCAAGCATTTGGGCATGTCTTTTGGTAGGTTTTTATAATTTTTATAGTTTTATTGTGTTTTTAGTTTTCTTCTTATTGTCTGGCATATTTTATGTTAGGCTTAGTGTTCCCCCTCCTTTTTTTTTTTTTTTTTTAAAGAATCTTGATTGCTATAGTGAATGGGAATATGTTTCATCACATTATCCAATTAGTCTGCTCTACCAGAGGAAATTGTTAATTGGTACATGTTGATCTAATATCTGACCACTTTCCTAAACTGAAGTCCTACAAGTTTTTCAGTTAACTAACTTAAAATTTCTAGGCAGACACTTTAACACAAACAATTAAGGTTTTGCCTCCTCCCTTATTTTACTTTTTATTAATCTTGCATGGTCTTAAATGTCTGGTTCTGTGATAGAGTGCTAATAGCATCTTTGTCTATTCCTGACTTTAATGGAAAAGTTTACACAGTATATATGATAGTTTATGGGTTTCTGGAAGATAACTTGATTATCAAGTTAAATATAATTCCTCTGTCTTTTAACCTTCTCCTTGTAATTTTCATATTATTTTCATTATTACTGCATTCTGAGAGAATGCTTCAGCTCAATTTCATAGCTTATTAATTTGATTTTCAACTGTGTTCAGTCTCCTCTTTGGCCCTGTTAGTTTTGGTTTTCATTTAATAAATAATGATTTTATTATCCAAGAAATGTCTGTTCTTTTTTATAGCAATCTGAATCTATTTTTAAAAATAGGTTCACTGGAATCTCAGAAAGAATTCTAATTATACTTATAGTTTCATTGACTTTTTTCTAACATCTTTTGCTTTGGATTTTTATTTTTTATTGAATATGGTGCCTTTTTCCACAATGTTATCTTTCCCCCAGTGTTGATGATTTTCGGTTGTTGTTATCTTTACCATTAAGTGCCTAAATGAGGAAAAATATTTCCTCCAGACTAAGTAAAATGTCATTATGAGAGTGAATGCAGGTTTTTACTGGGAGAGCATCTTTGGTTGATTCTCTCAGTATCAACAGTGCATATCCTCTCTGCTGTTTGTGATATTGATTTGGCAGCGTAACTTCTCTGAGCTTCAGTTTCTCATTTGCCAAAATGAAAACAATACCTTTCTGTTAATATATAAGCAAAATACTGAATATACTTAAGTAAACATGGAAGTAAGCACCCAACAAATGGAAACAGTAAGGAAAA
This sequence comes from Neophocaena asiaeorientalis asiaeorientalis, assembly GCF_003031525.2. Lineage (NCBI taxonomy): Eukaryota > Metazoa > Chordata > Mammalia > Artiodactyla > Phocoenidae > Neophocaena > Neophocaena asiaeorientalis. The sequence goes on along the minus strand of NW_020174712.1, from coordinate 5,211,612 downwards.
TTGAATTCTTTTCATAGTCTTTTAAAACACAGGATCAACTGCATTATTGGGATTAATACTGAAAAGTGTTTCCTCCATCTAGGAAAAAAGCATGAACTCTATGACCCTTTATGATACTGTGTAACAGCATTCTAAACAGTCTCATTATTTCACGCTTACTATTATAAGGCTTACCATACAATAGCACTTAAAAAACTGTACAATTTTCTTGTTTATTTGCTTTGCTTTATTTTGGTGAACCTGTATTATGTACTTAAACTGTATCAAGCATCATTTTAAATGCCTTAAATCTATTAACTTTTGTAATCTTTATAATAACCATATAACGTAAGAACTATTATTGACTGAAACTTGAGGCAGAGAAGATTTAAGTAACTTGACCACAGTCTCGTTTTCATTAGTGACAATATGATGTTATCCACTATACTATCTGGCCAGATTATAAAATGAGATATTTATAAAACACGTTAGGCCCAGTCTAGCTCATATACGATAATAGTATTATTACTGATAGCAAAAATAATAGCTATCCTAATTATTGAGCTATTAGTTCCATGTATGTCTTTCTCCTAGACTCTCCTGATGGTAGGTATGCCATATTCATCATTGTATCCCAAGCTCAAGGAATAGTAGTAAATATTCTTTGTTTTTTTCTTCACTCTTCACACCTTTTATTATTATTATTTTAACACCTTTATTGGGGTATAATTGTGTGCCTTCTTGTGTTAGTTGCTGCTGTATAACAAAGTGAATCAGTTATACATATACATATACATATATCCCCATATCCCCTCCCTCTTGCGTCTCCTTCCCACCCTCTGAATCCCACCCCTCTAGGTGGTCACAAACCATGGAGCTGATCTCCCTGTGCTATGCAGCTGCTTCCCACTAGCTATCTATTTTACATTTGGTAGTGTATATATGTCCATGCCACTCTCTCACTTTGTCCCAGTTTACCATTCCCACTCCTTGTGTCCTCAAGCCCATTCTCTACATCTGTGTCTTTATTCCTCTCCTGCCCCTAGATTCTTCAGAACCTTTTTTTTTTTAGACTCCATATATATGTGTTAGCATACGGTATTTGTTTTCCTCTTTCTGACTCACTACACAGACTCTAGGTCCATCCACCTCACTACAAATAACTCAATTTCGTTTCTTTTTATGGCTGAGTAATATTCCATTGTATATATGTGCCACATCTTCTTTATCCATTGATCTGTTGATGGACACTTAGGTTGATTCCATGTCTAGGCTATTTTAAATAGAGCTGCAGTGAACATTTTGGTACATGACTGTTTTTGAATTATGGTTTTCTCAGTGTATATGCCCAGTAGTGGGATTGCTGGGTTATATGGTAATTCTATTTTTAGTTTCTTAAGGAACCTCCATACTGTTCTCCATAGTGGCTGTATCAATTTACATTCCCACCAACAGTGCAAGAGGGTTCCCTTTTCTCCACACCCTCTCCAGCATTTATTGTTTGTAGATTTTTTGACGATGGCCATTCTGACTGGTGTGAGGTGATACCTCATTGTAGTTTTGATTTGCATTTCTCTAATGATTAGTGATGTTGAGCATCCTTTCATGTGTTTGTTGGCAATCTGTTGATCTTCTTTGGAGAAATATGTATTTAGGTCTTCTGCCCATTTTTGGATTGGGTTGCTTGTTTTTTTGATACTGAGCTGCATGAGCTGCTTGTATATGTTGAAGATTAATCCTTTGTCAATTGCTTCATTTGCAAATATTTTCTCCCATTCTGAGGGTTGTCTTTTCGTCTTGTTTATGGTTTCCTTTGCTGTGCAAAAGCTTTTAAGTTTCATTAGGTCCCATTTGTTTATTTTTGTTTTTATTTCCATTTCTCTAGGAGGTGGGTCAAAAAGGATCTTGCTGTGATTTATGTCATAGAGTGTTCT